>NW_024037996.1:90000-128768 GCF_016077235.1 Cyprinodon tularosa | reverse complement strand
TGGTCCGGATGGAGAAACACCAGGGAACCAGAACTGGTCCGGATGGAGAAACACCAGGGAACCAGAACTGGTCCGGATGGAGAAACACCAGCAACCAGAACTGGTCCGGATGGAGAAACACCAGGGAACCAGAACTGGTCCGGATGGAGAAACACCAGGGAACCAGAACTGGTCCGGATGGAGAAACACCAGGGAACCAGAACTGGTCCGGATGTTCTGAACCAGGCTCAGTGACATGGTCCAGAGGGAAAGGTTCTGGCCTGGGTCTCTGTTCCAAACTATCAGAACCTTCTATTGGGAAAGGTTTTGAGGCGTGGGTGCAGGGTGGGCCGGTTCTGTTCTGCAGATCCAGAAGTTCTGGTTCTGAGATGCAGAAGTGAAGCAGCTGGTTTACCATCTCTGTCCTCTTCCTCCTGCAGCAGAGCGCGGACTCCTCCGATGAGGAGACCTTACACATCGACACCGAGGCCAAGCCAGAGGTTAAAGGTCGTAACTCCAAGGTGAAGAAGAAGAGCGGGAGCGCCGCAGGGATCCTGGATCTGCTGCAGGCCAGCAAACAAGTGGGCGGGATCGACTACAACACCCACAGGTAGCCGGGTCTGAATATCAAACCAACAGGCTGTTTACAAGAAGTCAGTCAGCAGCTAGTGTTTCCGTGGCGATCCATTAGGTGCTCCGTCACCCCGGGCCTTTCCTCTGTTTGGCGGTTCTGTGATGGTCTGTTTCCACTGTGCTGAAAGGGGGGGCAGGGGTCTGGTTCTGACCAGACGCTCCGGTAGGATCAGCAGGACGGTTCTGATTAGCCAGCCACTCATTTCTAATGGCCTTAAAATAATTTCCAATAGCATTAAAAAGCATTAAAGGCACACTATGCAACATTTTTCAGTTAATTAATGTGTTCCATAATGTTTTGGATGATTAAATGAGTCATTTCAGGTTGAACAAAGGTATTCTCGGCCGCCCTGGTGGTCTGTGGGGGAAATACCGCACTTGCAATTGCAGGAGCCCTCGGCCCGCACCCACAGGCTCAGAAGTCTCACGAGAGTCGGTCTTGCTTTACGGCGAGAATTGCTACATGCCCCCAGTTAAAAGCATTCTCGTTGCTAGCACAGTGGCGATCTTTGTGCAGTTATGCTACGTTCACATCGGACGCAGCAAAATCGCATCTGCTGCTTCATTTTTACTGCTTGTACCAGTTAGTTCTGACGCGCGGCTGAAGCAGCTTTGCTGCTCTGGCTGCGCGGTGCAAAAGTGTGTCTGACGCGCTTTGGGCGGAGCTTCACTATCCTTTCTCTGCCTTGCAGCTATATTTGCTGTGATCAGTGGGAATAAAGTAGTTTTAATATGTGTTTAAGTGAGAAAATACACCTGAAAACGTAATCAGTGCCGTCAGTTCATCCAGATTACCATCCTGCCTTCCAATGTTGTTTCTGTCGGAGACGCTCAGACCCCCACATACCAGCGGTGCGCCGACAGTAGGGATCCCTTCATCAGCAGCCTCTGGCCGGGTCGCCTCCTCGCGGTTCACCGCGGCAGCTGGTAGGTGTTTTTCATCTAAATAATCCAAACTGTTGCAGCAGGATAATAAAAGCCAACATATTCTGACGGTAGATTTCTGCATTTTAAGTTAATTTAGGCGTCAATAAACTGTTTAAGAGGAGTGATCACAGCGCTGTGTCTCTCTCCCTGCATCAGATGATTAAACGCGCCCGACGGGCTGCTTCAGCTGCTCAGACGTGCTGCGCCTGCTGCTCAAAACGCGCCGCGGGACCTTTTGCTGCGCCTTGATGCACGTCAACCATTGACTTTGCATGTAAACTCGCTGCTTCTTTCGCGCCAGCTACGTCCAGTGTGAACGCAGCATTAGTCATTCGTTGCGTTCGCCTGTCTGCTAAGCTCAAAACAACCGCGCCTGGCTTGACGGAGAAACCAGGAGAACAGCTGAGCATATTTACGACAGTGCACTTTTACTTTCGCCCTCTGGGGGGAGCCTCGCTGGAAAATCAACACCGGTTGCATAGTGTACCTTTAAATTAGAGTTACTCATTCCGGTATAAACCCTGATTCAATCAGTCCAGACATCAGCACCAGAACTTTGGACCAAGATGGGCCCAACTCACAGAGGAAGAGCTTCACAGTCCGATGAGCAGCAAGACATTTTCTCTTCCTGCCTCACCAAATTTTCTCTAAATTAAAATATTTTTATTTTATCTTAATTTGCCAGCAGTTTGTCCTGATCATCATGCTAACGTTGCACTAGCTCAAATAAACGGTCTGAATTCAGCCCAGAGTTTAATGGAGAAGCGAACCTTCCCATCCAGGAGTCACTAAGGTTCCTGGATCGACGTCCAAATGTTTTCAGAAAGTCGTTTTTGCACCTAATCTAAGCCCGGTTTCCATGTAAGCTAAGGTTGACTCGACTGTGCAACAAAAACACTCTTCAGTAGAACTCTGAGCTGTCGGTCGGTGGGAAACCCGGTGCCACTGGTTTCCATGTTAATGAATTCAGTCGTGTGTCTAAAACAGGAAAGGTTTGTTTTATTTCCAGTGAGACGGTGAAAGGTTGGTTCTGTTTGTTTGACGGTGCTGGTCCTGATGGTTCTGCTCCTCTGTGCCTCTCCCAGTCAGCCGCCGGCGTCTCCCAGCACGCAGGAGGCCATTCAGGGCATGCTGTCCATGGCCAACCTGTCCTCCTCGGACACCCTGGAGCAGCCCTGGAGCAACAGCCAGTCCAAGAGCAACTCGCAGAGCCTGCAGGCGTACAAGAAGAGCGGCGGGGCCACCGGCGGCGTCGGCAAGACGTCCAATAAGAGGCTGCCGAAGAAACCCAGGAAGAGCAGCAGCATGGAGAGCCTGGACTACGACGACGACGAGCAGGACCACATGGACGCCTGCTTCAAGGACTCGGATTACGGTGAGCAGGAGAGACGACTGACAGAGCTGGTCTGGAATCCTGGGCCTCCTGGTATCGTCTTCAGGGAACAGATGGTACCAGGCAAGATTGTAGATCTTTCCTCTCTGCTGCTGAAGCTTTCATTTGGTGTAGATCAGAGGAGCTGATGTTTAGCGTTAGCGTGTCTTCTACAAATGTTCTCCGTAGTGCTGCTCTGTGAACCCGGTCCAAACGCAGCCGGCTTGTTAGGAAGCCATTAACACTCCATGGACCTGTTGATTAGAGGCCAATTAGCAGCAGCATTCCTGCAGTGGAAGCCTGAGTCTGGGCCGGTGCCAGGCTTGGTTCTGATTCTGTAAACAGCCCATTCTTTATCCTGATCCGCTAACTGTCACACAGGGAGTCTAGATTGGAAGGATTGTGCCCTGAAACGGCTGAAAGCAGGACGGCGCCAACAGCTGCTCCACAGCTGTCCTTTCGAAAACACGCCGCTGCGTGTCACACAACATGTTACAGAAAACGCTCACATGTCACAGAACATACAACCCTGTGATTGGGAAAAACATTGGGGAAAACTTCTCCACACGGTGGAGAACACGTCTGCTCAGGAGAAGGAAAGCATGAAACAACACTGAGCAAAGGATTCAAATATATTTAGAGAGAAACATGAAGGGAAATTTCCATTCAATTAGGTTTAATAAAAACTGTCTTCAACTGATAATATTTTAGCTTGAAAATGTTCATTTGGATTATCGTTAAAATCAAAATGAAAATCCCTTAGCATAGCAAAAAAGCAACAAAAAAATGTAGCTCTATGAATATCTAAAAGATCAAATACAACTTTTATTTGAAATATTAGGTCAATAAGCATTCATAATTTAGGAACTTTACATATTTTTGACTTAATTTAAGTGAAAATTACTTCTTTCTATAAAATCAGAATTAGAACTGAAGAAAAACTGATAAATTCAGCTGTAAAAAAGTATATATTTTTTGAATTTAAAAGAAAAAAAAACATTTAGCAGATGAAAACTGGGATCCTATCTCAATACCACTGAAGCTATCACCTTATTGTTTTTAAATAATTAGTAAAACAGAATTGGTAAAGAAAATAGATCCAAAGGAGGCATCAGTAACCATGTCTGTTCCAGTGCAGATCATCAGTAGAATTTCTTAGAATATTATGTCTTCAGTACAGGATATGATTTACAGGGGCACTGGCCCCCGTTGGCCCTTGTCTAGAACCACCTATGCATGCACAAAGAAGGTTACTGGTTCAACTCCTGTCCCTGGGGTGTGTCTCTGTTTGCATCTTCTCCCAGTGCATGGTGGGTTCTCTCTGGTTAACTCTAAATGGTCCTTAGGTGTGAGTGTGATGCTGCGTTCTCACCGAAGGCTTTCTGGGCCTCAAGAATATTCAAACGCAGAAAATCTGGACACTGGATCAAACTGTGGTCCAGCTGCTTTGCTGCTCGCCGCTCTGGTTGTTTATCTGCTCTGTTCTGTAGCTTCCAGCTAGAGAGCAGCTCAGATTGACTTTATGAGTTAGAAAAATAGGATTTTAAGTGAGAAAGTCCACCTCCAAACATCCTCTGTTCATCAGTTCACCAGGATTATAATCTCACTATAATCTGCAGTTCTTGTTGAAAGCTCCAGACCTCCAACGCTGGAAATCCCCGCTGAAAGCTCTCTGCCTGTGGGGGATTTCCTGCTGCCGTTCGTAGCGGCTGGAGGTCGAAAGAGTTTTTAAGGTTTGAGGTTTAAACTGCAAGAACCAGAATATATAATACAATATTTTTCATCGGCAGGTTATAAAATTTCTAGTTATTGTGGGTATTTATAAACTGTTTCTCCATTGTTTATAAAAAGTGTTTTATTTCAACAACAATGGTAAATGGCATGTACTTATATGGCGCCTTTATTCAAGTCAGGAGACTTGACCAAAGCGCTTTACACTACATTCATTAACGCACACATTCACACACTGATGGTGGCAGGCTACATTGTAGCCACAGCTGCCCTGGGGCTCACTGACAGAAGCGGGGCTGCCGTACACTGGCGCCACCGGGCCCTCTGACCACCATCAGTAGACAATGCAGGTGAAGTGTCTTGCCCAAGGACACAACGACAATGAAATCCTTCGATTTCAGGGCAAACTCCTACATCCAACGCCACTGTCGGCCAATAATGATCAGAGCTGCTCTCTGTTCCTTCAACATAACATTCTACCTGCTTTATTTTAACCTTTGGAGTTAACTCCTTCATATTTATTGAGTTTTCATCTTCAGAAGCGTTGACAGCTTGCAGATAGAGTCTTTCTCCCCCAGAAAAGTCCTGGATCACCTTTTCTGATTGGTTAATTGGTCAACTCCAGCATCAAACGCTGGGATGCTCCGCTGGACCCCTCCACGCCACCCTCCCATAGACTTTGCATGTAAAGCAGGAGAAGCTGGATGGAAGTTAGAGTTGTTATCATCATAGCTAGTACGTCAGTCCTGTACTAGCTATAGCAAAAGAGTTACAGAGAACATGATTTAATATCTCAGAACACGCTCCACATGTTAATGTTTCCAGGAGGGCTGCAGTTTTCCCTTACATGCTTTACATGTTAGATGTAACTGTCCACATCAGAGAACACGCTCCACATGTTGGAGAAGACACCTCTGAATGTGCAGAAGAACTCCCATCCTGTCAGACAGAGGCTCTGAATCCGTCACCTTCTGTATTACAGTTTACCCGTCCTTGGAGTCTGAAGAGGACAATCCTGTTTTCAAATCCAGATCCAAGAAGCGGAAAAGCAGCGATGACACGCCGTACAGTCCTACAGGTAACCGCCACCTCCGTTCCTTCCTGCTTTCCTCCATCTTCCACATCCTAAAGCGGATCTCGTTGCAGCGCGCGTCGGACCTTCAGTTCCTCGGCATGAGCGACCGGCCAGAGAGGGGGCCCGCGTGGCCTCCATTGAAACGGGCCTGGCTGCAGCAGCGGCCAAGCTTTCTCATCAGGTAGGTCCATCTGGACGGCGGTCATAGAGGAGCTCCAACTCCAGAAGAATAATCACATGTCATGTGTCTGCAGGAGGAGCAGCAAAGAACCAAGAAGAAGAAGAAAAGCACCAAGAAAAAGAGCATCATAGTGGAGGAGCTGCCAAAACACTCTCAGGACAGCAGCTCCCCGGATCATAATGCCGACTCCCAGGACGGCAGCCTGACGGACCACGAGTTCGGCCCCGGAGCCGTCAAGTCTCCAGGAGGGGCGCAGCCCATGGCACCGGGGATCTTCCTCAGCCAGAGGCGGCCGTCCGTGTCTTCTCCCAACAACAGCACCAACTCGTCTAGTACCAACAGCAGCAGCACAGCCAAGGGGGACCGCCTGGGCACCACAGACGCCAAAGGTCCAAACCCCCTGCTTTCTTTTGCTGTTTAGCTTCAGTTTAGCTTTAGACCGGGTGAGTCTGACTCTTTAGACCGGGTGAGGCTGACTCTTTAGACCGGGTGAGTCTGACTCTTTAGACCGGGTGAGGCTGACTCTTTAGACCGGGTGAGTCTGACTCTTTAGACCGGATGAGTCTGACTCTTTAGACCGGGTGAGTCTGACTCTTTAGACCGGGTGAGGCTGACTCTTTAGACCGGGTGAGTCTGACTCTTTAGACCGGATGAGTCTGACTCTTTAGACCGGATGAGTCTGACTCTTTAGACGGGGTGAGTCTGACTCTTTAGACTGGGTGAGTCTGACTCTTTAGACGGGGGGAGTCTGACTCTTTAGACGGGGTGAGTCTGACTCTTTAGACCGGGTGTGTCTGACTCTTTAGACTGGGTGAGTCTGACTCTTTAGACGGGGGGAGTCTGACTCTTTAGACCGGGTGAGTCTGACTCTTTAGACCGGGTGAAGCTGACGCTAGACGGGGTGAGGCTGACTCTTTAGACCGGGTGAGGCTGACTCTTTAGACTGGGTGAGTCTGACTCTTTAGACCGGGTGAGTCTGAATCTTTAGACGGGGGGAGTCTGACTCTTTAGACGGGGTGAGTCTGACTCTTTAGACTGGGTGAGTCTGACTCTTTAGACCGGGTGAGGCTGACTCTTTAGACGGGGTGAGTCTGACTCTTTAGACGGGGTGAAGCTGACTCTTTAGACCGGGTTAAGCTGACGCTAGACGGGGTGAGGCTGACTCTTTAGACCGGTTGAGTCTGACTCTTTAGACCGGGTGAGGCTGACTCTTTAGACGGGGTGAGGCTGACTCTTTAGACGAGGTGAGTCTGACTCTTTAGATGGGGTGAGTCTGACTCTTTAGACCGGGTGAGTCTGACTCTTTAGACCGGGTGAGGCTGACTCTTTAGACCGGTTGAGTCTGACTCTTTAGACCGGGTGAGGCTGACTCTTTAGACGGGGTGAGGCTGACTCTTTAGACGAGGTGAGTCTGACTCTTTAGATGGGGTGAGTCTGACTCTTTAGACCGGGTGAGTCTGACTCTTTAGACCAGGTGAGGCTGACTCTTTAGACGGGGTGAGTCTGACTCTTTAGACCGGGTGAGTCTGACTCTTTAGACCGGGTGAGGCTGACTCTTTAGACGGGGTGAGTCTGACTCTTTAGACCGGGTGAGTCTGACTCTTTAGACGGGGTGAGGCTGACTCTTTAGAACAGGTGAGTCTGACTCTTTAGACGGGGTGAGTCTGACTCTTTAGATGGGGTGAGGCTGACTCTTTAGACCAGGTGAGTCTGACTCTTTAGACGGGGTGAAGCTGACTTTAAACGGGTGAAGCTGACTTTAGACGGGGTGAGGCTGACTCTTTAGATGGGGTGAGGCTGACTCTTTAGACGGGGTGAAGCTGACTCTTTAGACGGGGTGAAGCTGACTCTTTAGACCGGGTGAGTCTGACTCTTTAGACGGGGTGAAGCTGACTCTTTAGACGGGGTGAAGCTGACTTTTTAGACCGGGTGAGTCTGACTCTTTAGACCGGGTGAGTCTGACTCTTTAGACGGGGTGAGGCTGACTTTAAACGGGAGAAGCTGACTTTAGACGGGGTGAGGCTGACTCTTTAGATGGGGTGAGGCTGACTCTTTAGATGGGGTGAGGCTGACTCTTTAGATGGGGTGAGGCTGACTCTTTAGACGGGGTGAAGCTGACTCTTTAGACAGGGGTGAAGCTGACTCTTTAGACCGGGTGAGGCTCACTCTTTAGACCGGGTGAGTCTGACTCTTTAGACCGGGTGAGGCTGACTCTTTAGACCGGGTGAGTCTGACTCTTTAGACCGGATGAGTCTGACTCTTTAGACCGGGTGAGTCTGACTCTTTAGACCGGGTGAGGGTGACTCTTTAGACCGGGTGAGTCTGACTCTTTAGACCGGATGAGTCTGACTCTTTAGACCGGATGAGTCTGACTCTTTAGACGGGGTGAGTCTGACTCTTTAGACCGGGTGTGTCTGACTCTTTAGACTGGGTGAGTCTGACTCTTTAGACGGGGGGAGTCTGACTCTTTAGACGGGGTGAGTCTGACTCTTTAGACCGGGTGTGTCTGACTCTTTAGACTGGGTGAGTCTGACTCTTTAGACCGGATGAGTCTGACTCTTTAGACGGGGTGAGTCTGACTCTTTAGACTGGGTGAGTCTGACTCTTTAGACGGGGTGAGGCTGACTCTTTAGACGGGGTGAGTCTGACTCTTTAGACCGGGTGTGTCTGACTCTTTAGACTGGGTGAGTCTGACTCTTTAGACGGGGGGAGTCTGACTCTTTAGACCGGGTGAGTCTGACTCTTTAGACCGGGTGAAGCTGACGCTAGACGGGGTGAGGCTGACTCTTTAGACCGGGTGAGGCTGACTCTTTAGACTGGGTGAGTCTGACTCTTTAGACCGGGTGAGTCTGAATCTTTAGACGGGGGGAGTCTGACTCTTAAGACGGGGTGAGTCTGACTCTTTAGACTGGGTGAGTCTGACTCTTTAGACCGGGTGAGGCTGACTCTTTAGACGGGGTGAGTCTGACTCTTTAGACGGGGTGAAGCTGACTCTTTAGACCGGGTTAAGCTGACGCTAGACGGGGTGAGGCTGACTCTTTAGACCGGTTGAGTCTGACTCTTTAGACCGGGTGAGGCTGACTCTTTAGACGGGGTGAGGCTGACTCTTTAGATGAGGTGAGTCTGACTCTTTAGATGGGGTGAGTCTGACTCTTTAGACCGGGTGAGTCTGACTCTTTAGACCGGGTGAGGCTGACTCTTTAGACCGGTTGAGTCTGACTCTTTAGACCCGGTGAGGCTGACTCTTTAGACGGGGTGAGGCTGACTCTTTAGACGAGGTGAGTCTGACTCTTTAGATGGGGTGAGTCTGACTCTTTAGACCGGGTGAGTCTGACTCTTTAGACCAGGTGAGGCTGACTCTTTAGACGGGGTGAGTCTGACTCTTTAGACCGGGTGAGTCTGACTCTTTAGACCGGGTGAGGCTGACTCTTTAGACGGGGTGAGTCTGACTCTTTAGACCGGGTGAGTCTGACTCTTTAGACGGGGTGAGGCTGACTCTTTAGAACAGGTGAGTCTGACTCTTTAGACGGGGTGAGTCTGACTCTTTAGACGGGGTGAGGCTGACTCTTTAGACCAGGTGAGTCTGACTCTTTAGACGGGGTGAAGCTGACTTTAAACGGGTGAAGCTGACTTTAGACGGGGTGAGGCTGACTCTTTAGATGGGGTGAGGCTGACTCTTTAGACGGGGTGAAGCTGACTCTTTAGACGGGGTGAAGCTGACTCCTTAGACCGGGTGAGTCTGACTCTTTAGACGGGGTGAAGCTGACTCTTTAGACGGGGTGAAGCTGACTTTTTAGACCGGGTGAGTCTGACTCTTTAGACCGGGTGAGTCTGACTCTTTAGACGGGGTGAGGCTGACTTTAAACGGGAGAAGCTGACTTTACACGGGGTGAGGCTGACTCTTTAGATGGGGTGAGGCTGACTCTTTAGATGGGGTGAGGCTGACTCTTTAGATGGGGTGAGGCTGACTCTTTAGACGGGGTGAAGCTGACTCTTTAGACGGGGTGAAGCTGACTCTTTAGACCGGGTGAGGCTCACTCTTTAGACCGGGTGAGTCTGACTCTTTAGACCGGGTGAGGCTGACTCTTTAGACCGGGTGAGTCTGACTCTTTAGACCGGATGAGTCTGACTCTTTAGACCGGGTGAGTCTGACTCTTTAGACCGGGTGAGGCTGACTCTTTAGACCGGGTGAGTCTGACTCTTTAGACCGGATGAGTCTGACTCTTTAGACTGGATGAGTCTGACTCTTTAGACGGGGTGAGTCTGACTCTTTAGACCGGGTGTGTCTGACTCTTTAGACTGGGTGAGTCTGACTCTTTAGACGGGGGGAGTCTGACTCTTTAGACGGGGTGAGTCTGACTCTTTAGACCGGGTGTGTCTGACTCTTTAGACTGGGTGAGTCTGACTCTTTAGACGGGGGGAGTCTGACTCTTTAGACCGGGTGAGTCTGACTCTTTAGACCGGGTGAAGCTGACGCTAGACGGGGTGAGGCTGACTCTTTAGACCGGGTGAGGCTGACTCTTTAGACTGGGTGAGTCTGACTCTTTAGACCGGGTGAGTCTGAATCTTTAGACGGGGGGAGTCTGACTCTTTAGACGGGGTGAGTCTGACTCTTTAGACTGGGTGAGTCTGACTCTTTAGACCGGGTGAGTCTGACTCTTTAGACCGGGTGAGTCTGACTCTTTAGACGGGGTGAGTCTGACTCTTTAGACGGGGTGAGTCTGACTCTTTAGACGGGGTGAGTCTGACTCTTTAGACCGGGTGAGGCTGACTCTTTAGACGGGGTGAGTCTGACTCTTTAGACGGGGTGAAGCTGACTCTTTAGACCGGGTTAAGCTGACCCTAGACGGGGTGAGGCTGACTCTTTAGACCGGTTGAGTCTGACTCTTTAGACCGGGTGAGGCTGACTCTTTAGACGGGGTGAGGCTGACTCTTTAGACGGGGTGAGGCTGACTCTTTAGACGAGGTGAGTCTGACTCTTTAGATGGGGTGAGTCTGACTCTTTAGACCGGGTGAGTCTGACTCTTTAGACGGGGTGAGGCTGACTCTTTAGAACAGGTGAGTCTGACTCTTTAGACGGGGTGAGTCTGACTCTTTAGACGGGGTGAGGCTGACTCTTTAGACCAGGTGAGTCTGACTCTTTAGACGGGGTGAAGCTGACTTTAAACGGGTGAAGCTGACTTTAGACGGGGTGAGGCTGACTCTTTAGATGGGGTGAGTCTGACTCTTTAGACCGGGTGAGTCTGACTCTTTAGACGGGGTGAGGCTGACTCTTTAGAACAGGTGAGTCTGACTCTTTAGACGGGGTGAGTCTGACTCTTTAGACGGGGTGAGGCTGACTCTTTAGACCAGGTGAGTCTGACTCTTTAGACGGGGTGAAGCTGACTTTAAACGGGTGAAGCTGACTCTTTAGACGAGGTGAGTCTGACTCTTTAGATGGGGTGAGTCTGACTCTTTAGACCGGGTGAGTCTGACTCTTTAGACGGGGTGAGGCTGACTCTTTAGAACAGGTGAGTCTGACTCTTTAGACGGGGTGAGTCTGACTCTTTAGACGGGGTGAGGCTGACTCTTTAGACCAGGTGAGTCTGACTCTTTAGACGGGGTGAAGCTGACTTTAAACGGGTGAAGCTGACTTTAGACGGGGTGAGGCTGACTCTTTAGATGGGGTGAGGCTGACTCTTTAGACGGGGTGAAGCTGACTCTTTAGACGGGGTGAAGCTGACTCTTTAGACCGGGTGAGTCTGACTCTTTAGACGGGGTGAAGCTGACTCTTTAGACGGGGTGAAGCTGACTCTTTAGACCGGGTGAGTCTGACTCTTTAGACCGGGTGAGTCTGACTCTTTAGACGGGGTGAGGCTGACTTTAAACGGGAGAAGCTGACTTTAGACGGGGTGAGGCTGACTCTTTAGATGGGGTGAGGCTGACTCTTTAGATGGGGTGAGGCTGACTCTTTAGACGGGGTGAAGCTGACTCTTTAGACGGGGTGAAGCTGACTCTTTAGACGGGGTGAAGCTGACTCTTTAGACCGGGTGAGGCTCACTCTTTAGACGGGGTGAAGCTGATTTTAAACGGGTGAAGCTGACTCTTTAGACGGGGTTAGGCTGACTCTTTAGACCGGGTGAGGCTGATTCTTTAGACGGGGTGAGTCTATCTCTTTAGACGGGGTGAAGCTGACTCTTTAGACGGGGTGAGTCTGACTCTTTAGACCGGGTGAGTCTGACTCTTTAGACGGGGTGAGTTTGACTCTTTAGACCGGGTGAGTCTGACTCTTTAGACGGGGTGAGTATGACTCTTTAGACGGGGTGAGTCTGAATCTTTAGTCGAGGTGAGTCTGACTCTTTAGACCGGGTGAAGCTGACTTTAGACCGGGTGAAGCTGACTTTAGACGGGGTGAGGCTGACTCTTTAGACGGGGTGAGTCTGACTCTTTAGACGGGGTGAGTCTGACTATTTAGACGGGGTGAGTCTGACTCTTATGCGGGGTGAGTCTGAATCTTTAGACGGGGTGAGGCTGACTTTAGACGGGGTGAGGCTGACTCTTTAGACAGGGTGAGTCTGACTCTTTAGACGGGGTGAAGCTGACTCTTTAGACCGGGTGAGGCTGACTCTTTAGACGAGGTGAGTCTGACTCTAGGTGAGGCTGACTCTTTAAACGGGGTGAGTCTGACTCTTTAGACGGGGTGAGTTTTACTCTTTAGACGGGGTGAGTCTGACTCTTTAGACGGGGTGAGGCTGACTCTTTAGACCGGGTGAGGCTGACTCTTTAGACGAGGTGAGTCTGACTCTAGGTGAGGCTGACTCTTTAAACGGGGTGAGTCTGACTCTTTAGACGGGGTGAGTTTGACTCTTTAGACGGGGTGAGACTGACTCTTTAGACAGGGTGATTCTGACTCTTTAAACGGGGTGAGTCTGACTCTTTAGACGGGGTGAGTATGACTCTTTAGACGGGGTGAGTCTGAATCTTTAGTCGAGGTGAGTCTGACTCTTTAGACCGGGTGAAGCTGACTTTAGACCGGGTGAAGCTGACTTTAGACGGGGTGAGGCTGACTCTTTAGACGGGGTGAGTCTGACTCTTTAGACGGGGTGAGTCTGACTATTTAGACGGGGAGAGTCTGACTCTTATGCGGGGTGAGTCTGAATCTTTAGACGGGGTGGTGCTGACTTTAGACGGGGTGAGGCTGACTCTTTAGACAGGGTGAGTCTGACTCTTTAGACGGGGTGAGTCTGACTCTTTAGACGGGGTGAGGCTGACTCTTTAGACCGGGTGAGGCTGACTCTTTAGACGAGGTGAGTCTGACTCTAGGTGAGGCTGACTCTTTAAACGGGGTGAGTCTGACTCTTTAGACGGGGTGAGTTTGACTCTTTAGACGGGGTGAGACTGACTCTTTAGACAGGGTGATTCTGACTCTTTAAACGGGGTGAGTCTGACTCTTTAGACGGGGTGAGTCTGACTCTTTAGACGGGGTGAGTCTGACTCTTTAGACGGGGTGAGTTTGACTCTTTAGACGGGGTGAGTCTGACTCTTTAGACAAGGTGATTCTGACTCTTTAAACGGGATGAGTCTGACTCTTTAGACGGGGTGAGTCTGAATCTTTAGACGGGGTGAGTTTGACTCTTTAGACGGGGTGAGACTGACTCTTTAGACAAGGTGATTCTGACTCTTTAAACGGGATGAGTCTGACTCTTTAGACGGGGTGAGTCTGACTCTTTAGACGGGGTGAGTCTGACTCTTTAGACAGGGTGATTCTGACTCTTTAAACGGGGTGAGTCTGACTCTTTAGACAGGGTGAGTCTGACTCTTTAGACGGGGTGAGTCTGACTCTTTAGACGGGTTGAGTTTGACTCTTTAGACAGGGTGATTCTGACTCTTTAAACGGGGTGAGTCTGACTCTTTAGACAGGGTGAGTCTGACTCTTTAGACGGGCTGAGTCTGACTCTTTAGACGGGGTGATTCTGACTCTTTAGACGGGGTGAGTCTGACTCTTTAGACGGGTTGAGTCTGACTCTTTAGACGGGGTGAGTCTGACTCTTTAGACGGGATGAGTCTGACTCTTTAGACGGGTTGAGTTTGACTCTTTAGACGGGGTGAGTTTGACTCTTTAGACGGGGTGAGTCTGACTCTTTAGACGTGGTGAGTCTGACTCTTTAGACGGGGTGAGTCTGACTCTTTAGACCGGATGAGGCTGACTCTTTAGACGGGGTGAGTCTGACTCTTTAGACCGGATGAGGCTGACTCTTTAGACCGGGTGATGCTGACTCTTTAGACCGGGTGAGGCTGACTCTTTAGACGGGGTGAGTCTGACTCTTTAGACAGGGTGATTCTGACTCTTTAAACGTGGTGAGTCTGACTCTTTAGACAGGGTGAGTCTGACTCTTTAGACGGGGTGAGTCTGACTCTTTAGACGGGTTGAGTTTGACTCTTTAGACAGGGTGATTCTGACTCTTTAAACGGGGTGAGTCTGACTCTTTAGACAGGGTGAGTCTGACTCTTTAGACGGGCTGAGTCTGACTCTTTAGACGGGGTGATTCTGACTCTTTAGACGGGGTGAGTCTGACTCTTTAGACGGGTTGAGTCTGACTCTTTAGACGGGGTGAGTCTGACTCTTTAGACGGGATGAGTCTGACTCTTTAGACGGTTTGAGTTTGACTCTTTAGACGGGGTGAGTTTGACTCTTTAGACGGGGTGAGTCTGACTCTTTAGACGTGGTGAGTCTGACTCTTTAGACGGGGTGAGTCTGACTCTTTAGACGGGGTGAGTTTGACTCTTTAGAAGGGGTGAGACTTACTCTTTAGACAGGGTGATTCTGACTCTTTAAACGGGGTGAGTCTGACTCTTTAGACGGGGTGAGTCTGACTCTTTAGACGGGGTGAGTCTGACTCTTTAGACGGGGTGAGTTTGACTCTTTAGACGGGGTGAGTCTGACTCTTTAGACAAGGTGATTCTGACTCTTTAAACGGGATGAGTCTGACTCTTTAGACGGGGTGAGTCTGAATCTTTAGACGGGGTGAGTTTGACTCTTTAGACGGGGTGAGACTGACTCTTTAGACAAGGTGATTCTGACTCTTTAAACGGGATGAGTCTGACTCTTTAGACGGGGTGAGTCTGACTCTTTAGACGGGGTGAGTCTGACTCTTTAGACAGGGTGATTCTGACTCTTTAAACGGGGTGAGTCTGACTCTTTAGACAGGGTGAGTCTGACTCTTTAGACGGGGTGAGTCTGACTCTTTAGACGGGTTGAGTTTGACTCTTTAGACAGGGTGATTCTGACTCTTTAAACGGGGTGAGTCTGACTCTTTAGACAGGGTGAGTCTGACTCTTTAGACGGGCTGAGTCTGACTCTTTAGACGGGGTGATTCTGACTCTTTAGACGGGGTGAGTCTGACTCTTTAGACGGGTTGAGTCTGACTCTTTAGACGGGGTGAGTCTGACTCTTTAGACGGGATGAGTCTGACTCTTTAGACGGGTTGAGTTTGACTCTTTAGACGGGGTGAGTTTGACTCTTTAGACGGGGTGAGTCTGACTCTTTAGACGTGGTGAGTCTGACTCTTTAGACGGGGTGAGTCTGACTCTTTAGACCGGATGAGGCTGACTCTTTAGACGGGGTGAGTCTGACTCTTTAGACCGGATGAGGCTGACTCTTCAGACCGGGTGATGCTGACTCTTTAGACCGGGTGAGGCTGACTCTTTAGACGGGGTGAGTCTGACTCTTTAGACAGGGTGATTCTGACTCTTTAAACGTGGTGAGTCTGACTCTTTAGACAGGGTGAGTCTGACTCTTTAGACGGGGTGAGTCTGACTCTTTAGACGGGTTGAGTTTGACTCTTTAGACAGGGTGATTCTGACTCTTTAAACGGGGTGAGTCTGACTCTTTAGACAGGGTGAGTCTGACTCTTTAGACGGGCTGAGTCTGACTCTTTAGACGGGGTGATTCTGACTCTTTAGACCGGGTGAGTCTGACTCTTTAGACGGGTTGAGTCTGACTCTTTAGACGGGGTGAGTCTGACTCTTTAGACGGGATGAGTCTGACTCTTTAGACGGTTTGAGTTTGACTCTTTAGACGGGGTGAGTTTGACTCTTTAGACGGGGTGAGTCTGACTCTTTAGACGTGGTGAGTCTGACTCTTTAGACGGGGTGAGTCTGACTCTTTAGACCGGATGAGGCTGACTCTTTAGACCGGGTGATGCTGACTCTTTAGACCGGGTGAGGCTGACTCTTTAGACGGGGTGAGTCTGACTCTTTAGACGGGGTGAGTCTGACTATGGGTCTGTAATTTCAGATCCTGCTTGAAGTGTCTCTTCATTTGGTCAGTTGGACCTTGGATCTAACTTCCTGTTTTGTTTCCATCTCTCCACAGCTAAGCGGCTAAAGAAAGGAATGGCAACAGCCAAACAGAGACTTGGAAAGATCCTGAAGATCCATCGAAACGGGAAGCTCCTCCTGTAGCATGCAGCGGTTCAGGGACCGGCTCCCATCCCAGAGTCAACCTGCTCACCTAGAAAAGCCAACAATGGGAGTTTATGAAAAAAAACTTACTGAAACTCTATGGGAGAGAAGGAAAATCATGCATTTTTCAATTTCTAAGAAGAACATCACTCAGATAGGTTTTTGCCTCTACTTATACTTTATAACTTTCAGATATTAAAGTGTACAGAAGCTATTATAAATATTTTTTAAGAGAACATGTCTCATTTTACTACAGCTGTCATTTTATCAGGGGTTGTTCAATAGAAGTACATTGCAGTCATTCCAAGATCCATGGAAGTATCCCCAGCATGTTCTGTGTGCTTTGGGTGGCGCTCCTGATGTGGTTACAGCTCTATGTCTGCGCTGTGACTGGATCTAGGTTCAGCTCTTGGTCCTTGTCCAGGTTTGGGTCCAGGATCTTGGTCTTGGGTTGTCCTGGGTCGGGGATCCAGCCTCTCATCACCAAACTGAGGTCAAAGGTTCCTGAGGCATCCGATCGGATCAGCGCCGAGCCCCATCAGGGGCGGCTTTATTTATTCTAGTCTTTAGGTAGGAAAGGAGAAGCACAGGATCAGAACCGATGTCCAACGCACACGAGGACGCAGCGGATCGGCGGGGGAAGTGACAGAGCAGCGTCGCCATGGTGATACTTCCTGTCTGCTTCTCTTTCCCAGGCAGCACCACCGCCCTGCTCCACTCTAGAGACTTTTTCTATCCTTTTTCGCTCCAGAATCTTTTTACTTATTTCGAATAATGTAAATCGAAAAGCGTCTAAGTGGGTTTGCAACCCGATGACGTTGTGTTTCTGTATTTTTATTTGCTGGCTGTGGCGGTGCTGCCTGGAAACGGACAGGAAATGAGCAACATGTTGTCGTCATATGGCCTTACATACACAAAGCTAACTGTATTGTGATTCTGTTTGAACAAGAAACGAAGCTTTGAGGAAAAACTGTAGTAAAGGAAAAAAGTTTCTGACCAGCCTCTTGTTCGACTTCTAGTATCCTGAAGGTTTCAGAATTATTTTACTAGCACCTTGTGAAGTGTTTCTGTGTCGGTGATGTAATTTATTAATGTTTGTAGCTTTTTTATACTTGTACAATTCTTAAGAGGTTTGCTTTGGAATATGTTGTGAAATGACCCTTTAATTTGGTTATTCTGTGCGATGATGCGTTTGATGATGCGTTTGATGATGCGTGTGTGCGTGCGTGCGTGCGTGTGTGTGTCGGAGGCATCGCATCAGACTCCCGCCCTGTGCCATCAAACATGCGTCCATCACGTTTCCCCTCCTCCGCTCTCAGGACGTCGTCTCAGAAAAGACTTTTGTCCTTCAGCTTTTCTTTGTACAGTCCATGTGTTGCTTGGTTGTGATTTATTTTTCTATGTCTGACTCATTAAATGCATCCACTGTTCCCCGGCAGTGAATCCTACCCGCCGTCTTCCCTTCTTCTTCCTTAGTAAAACACCCACAGCCTTTCTAACCTGAAGCTCTGCTTGTTTATTTCTAAGATGTGGAGAAATGACTTCCTGTGGAAAAACCTCATTGTGACGCATGATTTGTCACAAGTAGAACTAAACAGCCCCACCTTGCTGACTCCGCCCAAACAGGCAGAACATTATGACCACTAAAAGCTGCCTGGATAACACAAGCAGCCTGTGGACCAACTGAAGGTTCTCCAAAGGAGGGGGAACCTGAAGGAGGGGGGGCTCTGAAGAAGGAGGTTCCCCGAAGGTGGGGGGTTCTTTGAAGGAAGGGGGCGCCTAAAGGAGGCGATCTCTGAAGGAAAGGGGCTCTCTGTAGGTGGCGGTTTACCAAAGGAGCTGTGTGCTTCTGTTCTCCCCGAGTCCAGACCTTCTGGGTTCTAGTCAAGAATGGACTTGGAGAGAACACGAGTCCAAGTCAAGCACGGACTTGGAGAGAACACGAGTCCAAGTCAAGCACGGACTTGGAGATAACACGAGTCCAAGTCAAGAACGGACTTGGAGAGAACACGAGTCCAAGTCAAGAACGGACTTTGAGAGAACACGAGTCCAAGTCAAGAACGGACTTTGAGAGAACACGAGTCCAAGTCAAGCACGGACTTTGAGAGAACACGAGTCCAAGTCAAGCACGGACTTTGAGAGAACACGAGTCCAAGTCAAGAACGGACTTGGAGAGAACACGAGTCCATACTCGTGTTCTTGTGAAATGAGAAACGGCCATTGGGTAAAAATGTTTGCACCCTAGGGCGTAAATACAGTACGTCACCACTCCGACGAAAAATTGAGTGATTCTTTACTCGTCATTGAAGATGAAATATTTATCTTGCAAATCTAGGACATGCATATATATATATATACACTATATTGCCAAAAGTATTTGCTCACCTGCCTTGACTCACATATGAGCTTAAGTGACATCCCGTTCCTAATCCATAGGGTTCAATATGACGTCGGTCCACCCTTTGCAGCTAGAACAGCTTCAACTCTTCTGGGAAGGCTGTCCACAAGGTTTAGGAGTGTGTTTATGGGAATTTTTGACCATTCTTCCAGAAGCGCATTTGTGAGGTCGCACACTGATGTTGGACGAGAAGGCCTGGCTCTCAGTCTCCGCTCTAATTCATCCCAAAGGTGTTCTATCGGGTTGAGGTCAGGACTCTGTGCAGGCCAGTCAAGTTCATCCACACCAGACTCTGTCATCCATGTCTTTATGGACCTTGCTTTGTGCACTGGTGCACAGTCATGTTGGAAGAGGAAGGGGCCAGCTCCAAACTGTTCCCACAAAGTTGGGAGCATGGAATTGTCCAAAATGTCTTGGTATGCTGAAGCATTCAGAGTTCCTTTCACTGGAACTAAGGGGCCAAGCCCAGCTCCTGAAAAACAACCTCACACCATAATCCCCCCTCCACCAAACTTTACACTTGGCACAATGCAGTCAGACAAGTACCGTTCTCCTGGCAACCGCCAAACCCAGACCCGTCCATCAGATTGCCAGATGGAGAAGCGCGATTCGTCACTCCAGAGAACGCGTCTCCACTGCTCTAGAGTCCAGTGGCGGCGTGCTTTACACCACCGCATCCGACGCTTTGCATTGCACTTGGTGATGTATGGCTTGGATGCAGCTGCTCGACCATGGAAACCCATTCCATGAAGCTCTCTGCGCACTGTTCTTAAGCTAATCTGAAGGCCACATGAAGTTTGGAGGTCTGTAGTGATTGACTCTGCAGAAAGTTGGCGACCTCTTCGCACTATGCGCGTCAGCATCCGCTGACCCCGCTCCGTCAGTTTACGTGGCCTACCTCTTCGTGGCTGAGTTGCTGTCGTTCCCAAACACTTCCATTTTCTTATAATACAGCTGACAGTTGACTGTGGAATATTTAGGAGCGAGGAAATTTCACGACTGGATTTGTTGCACAGGTGGCATCCTATCACAGTTCCACGCTGGAATTCACTGAGCTCCTGAGAGCGACCCATTCTTTCACAAATGTTTGTAAAAACAGTCTGCATGCCTAGGTGCTTGAATTTATACACCTGTGGCCATGGAAGTGATTGGAACACCTGATTCCAATAATTTGGATGGGTGAGCAAATACTTTTGGCAATATAGTGTATATATATATTGGGCAGGTGGGTTAAAGGCAGATAGAAGGAGGTCGATGTTCGTCCATCCAGACCACAAGCAAAGCCTTCCTGTGCAGCCAATCAGCACAGAGGAAGGATCTCTGGTTAAATCAGAGCCAGACTCTGCAGCTGATGAAGGTGATAACCAGAGGAGGAAGAGAACAGACCTGATAAGAACAGTAGGTGGATCAGAGTAATGATGCTGCTGCAGATGGAAAGAAACTCTGATGCTTGATGAAACTCAGCTCCAGTTAATGATCCTGAAGGAACTTTGAGGCTCCAGCTCATGTTAGGCAGCAGGTTTCCTAACATTTTAAAGCTGCTCCTCTTCCTTCTCCTGCATCGTGTTCCACATAAAGATCAGATCTGCCACACAGTTCAAGATGGCGGCTCCCTATAAGATGCATATAAAACCAGGATAAAAGTAATGAATGCACTAATTGGCTGCACTCTTCACATGAACATAAGGAAACATAAACTAATTTGTTGTTCAAGAGAATTCGTTTTTTATTTTGTGTGCATGAAGGAGTCCTTTGTGGCTGAAAAAGAATATTTCTAGGAAACAAATTTATATTTTTTTGGGAAGTAATAAGTATTTTGTGAAAGATGAAATCTTTTTTTCCATGTCAGTTCCTGCACTCCATATAAAATAAATTTCAAATGTGATCAAATGAACTCTGATTAAATTATTTAATCAGTTTAATTCAAAAAGTATATTACGGAAACATCTTTTAAAGATGTAACGATGTATAAGCAGTTATGAAAAACAGTTTATTAGCTGCATGTTTCAAATGACAATGACTCTTTAAAATGATTTAAACACTGCAGCTCCTGATCAGCTGTTTACCATTTTTCTAAACATTTCTTTGGATGTTTGAATCATGCAGCATGGAAACATCCTAACATCAATGTGCTTTTATTTATGATGCAACAGTTTATTCTATGTCGTCTCTAAGCACTTTAATGATCAGTGCAATCAAATCCCGCAGACAAACTGGTCTAAACGTTTCCTCTGTAAAGAAACCCAGCAGATGCATGTTAGGCTATAAAACAGATTTAAAAATCATCACTTCCTGTTTTTGCCCAAAACTACGGAAGAGGATTAGGGCCACTGAAAAAAAATAAAAAGGAAACTGATTTTTAAATTTTATTTCAGTTTAACATGGGAAAAAAGTCAGAATTCTGAGAAAAAAGTCAGAATTCTGAGATTAAAGTCAAAATTCTGAGAAAAAAGTCAGAATTCTGAGAAAAAAGTCAGAATTCTGAGAAAAAAGTCAGAATTCTGAGATTAAAGTCAAAATTCTGAGAAAAAAGTCAGAATTCTGAGAAAAAAGTCAGAATTCTGAGATTAAAGTCAAAATTCTGAGAAAAAAGTCAGAATTCTGAGAAAAAAGTCAGAATTCTGAGAAAAAAGTCAGAATTCTGAGAAAAAAGTCAGAATTCTGAGATTAAAGTTCTGACTTTTTTCCCATACTATACTGAAAAAAAAAAAAAAAATCAATTAACTTTTTTTTTTTTTTTCCAGTGGCCCTAATCCTCTTCCGTACAAAACCAAGGCAGCAGACTGGAAAAAAATGAATTGAATTGCTTATTATTCAATATAATTATATTCATCCTTAAAGAAATGTGTTATTTTACAATGTAATTGAAGTATTGTTTAAAGGAAAGTTTACCAATTATTGGCATAGTTATTGTTTTAATGATGCATTAGATAAACAAACATTTTGTGTTTTTTAATAAATATCTTTCCCTGCATTTACCTCAGGAATCCCCCCTGGTGGCCCCCCGCTGGGTCAGTACAGAATATCTAAATGTTTACGATTCTTCACCCATGCGGATAAAAGCTGGAAGTCGTGTGGGACTCAGGTTTTATGGGATCCTAGTATCTTCAGGATTGATCTGAGTCCCATAGATCATCAGAACCACGGCTGAGGACCCGGTTAGAGAAGGTCGGTTCCCTCCAGACGAGTCCTGAACCAACATTCTCTGAATAGCCACTTAAAAAGAAGCACTGAACCCATCTCTTCCCTGGAGTCACGGCCTGGCTTGTGATTAAAGTGTTTAGCATTAAGCTAAACAAAATGAACATCTCTGCTGGATAATGTCCCCCCCCATGCATGAAGCTGGTGCTGAACTGGACAGCTCCTTCAGTGACAGACTGCTGCACCTTAAATGCACCAGGGAGCGTTATCACAGATCCTTCCTCCCAGCAGCTGGAAGACTCTAGAACCACCACTGTTCCCAACAACCTCAATCAGTTCTTCCATTCATGCTCCACTTTTATAAATACAGGTTTATAATACTGTATGATGTTTTTTTTTTTTTTTATAGTAGGCTGACAGGAAAGCAGGATGCGGCAAAGTACCACAGGTAAGATTCGAACCCGGGTCGGCTGCATCAAGGACTAAGGCCTCTATACATGTGTTGTTTGCGCTAACCACTGTGTGATTTGTTTAAATGGAAAGAAAATGCTTAAGAATTAAAAACTGTTGGGGAACCACTAGAGTAGAGGATTGCTGTTGTATTAACGAGGCTTCTTGCTAATTGATTGCTGTATTCATCCTCACAATAATCCTCCTCTGGGTTTTAGCTGCACTTGTAACATTTCAGATTTGAATACTATTGGTGGTCTGTGTTGATACAATGTGAAAGTTTAATATTAACTAAGTATTCAAGAACCCTTTGTATTACCAAGATATCATGTGCATTCCCTCAGAGAACAGGAACCTTTGGCTAGCTCTTCTTCTGTTACAACTGCTTCCTAACAGTTTATGTTATTATATAAACACTATATCTATAAATTAGAATGTCACGTGGTACAAAAGTAGATTAATTTGAGGGTTTCCCAGTGAAGGCGGAGGTACCAGATGCATCTGCGCCTCTGCATCCAAGTCTGCAAATAATCAGTGACCTATGGACTGAAACTCCAATAAACCCAGAAAGATATGACTGACTGATCTAGAGACCAAGCGAGGAAACGTTTGGTCTGGTTTCATGTTGCTAGGGTCAAAAACTGGGTGTGTCTTTTTAAAGAAGCAGCTTGGGGAGTGTCGGTCTAGATCAGGGTAAACAATTGAAAATCAGCGGGGTCTGAATAAAGAAAATCATCAACCAGTAAAGGTCCGGAGACATTTTTAATTATAATCTGTTACTTTAAACAGAATTTAACACTGAAATAAAATGAGGTGTTTATGCATACATGTTGTGGGCAGCTCAATGGTGCAGTGGGTAGCACTGCTGCCTTGCAGCAAGAAGGTTCTGGGTCCGATTACCGGCCTAGGGTCTTTCTGCATGGAGTTTTCATGTTCTCCCTGAGCATGAGTGGGTTCTCCCTGGGTACTCCGGCTTCCTCCCACAGTTGAAAAACATGAAAGTTAGGTTAATTGGCTTATCCAAATTCTCCTTAGGAGTAAGTGAATAGTTGTATGTCCTGTTTGTGTTGCCCTGTGATGGACTGGAGACCTGTCCAGGGTGGACCCCGCCTCTCTGTCCAAGATGGACCCTGTCTCCCTGTCCAGGGTGGACCCCGCCTCTCGCCCGTAGACAGCTGGAGATAGGCACCCGTGACCCCAATTGGGACAAGTGTGTCATATAATGGATGGATGGATGCATCCATGTTATACATTAAAATTTAAATAAAAAGATATAAAAAAAAAAATATATATAGATTTTTATTTCCAAGTAGAGAACAACAATCATTCAGTTTGGTTTACAGATAATTTCCTGATTCCCATATTTTCTCAAACCCCTGAACTGATGGTTTGTTATTTTCTTTCTTTTTTCTGTCTTAATGTTGGCAGTGGGCTTTAGGCTGCCCTGCAAGGTTTAAACCTGGGTTTAAATGGAGACTAAGCCATTCTCAAGCACATATCAAGGAGCTCATTTTGAGCCTCGATCCAGATTTATTGTTGATTCTGTTCATGGTGGAGAATCCTGCTTCACAGCAGCAGGTTGAGCCAAACATCCTCTAAATGTGCAGGGTCATCTTTGAGCACGCCATTTCACTTTTCTTTCACCAGTTCACCGCAGTTCTTCCAGCAGTCCACACTTTCTCTGCTCTCTTTTTCTCATGGTCTTCTCCTTCTTTCCCATCGCCCGGCTTGCCACAGGTTTGCCTGCTGGGTCTAAAAGTAGCAGCAGCAGCAACCCAGACTGACAGCTCATTGGCTCATTTGGATCACGTGCAGCCTGGAGCCGGACGCCGGAAGTTAGACACTGTCATCAGACAACATGCAGTAATTTATAAAAGTTTAAAATCAGGTGGGTCTGGATCCGGACCACTGTCTGCTAAACGATGACCTCTGGCCCAGTGGTTAGAGCAGCACTCTGTGCTCTGAGAAGGTTGCAAGTACCTGGTTTGATGCCCACAGACTGCCATCTGGGTCCCTGAGCAAGACCCCACACTGCTCCCTAGGCGCCGCACAATGGCAGCCCACGGCTCCCCAAGGGGATGGGTTAAATGCAGAGAGGGAATTTAACCAGTGTGAGATCAATAAAGTTCCATTTCTATCCTTCTTCCAGCTTACACTGTGAGGCCATCTCTGCTCCAGATGAGCTCAGACTGAGGGAGTCGTCTCCTAAACGAAGAGCTGAACTTTCATCCACTAGATGGAGCCTAAGAAACGGCTCTGAAAGGTCAGAGAGAAGCAGAAACAAACCTCCAATCCTGACTTTAATAAAAGAGGTTTTCAGTGTAGAAACGATGAAAGAATGAAAACGTTAAGTTGTGTTTATCTGAGAGGCTTCAGCAGCTTTACAGCTTCCATCCAATCAGCATCCAGAAGCAGCCGGACTCCACATCTGGCCTTCTGGGAGGAAGCTGGGATCAGCTCCAATTGAGCGACAGAGAGGAGAGTTCAGCGTCTCTGTCAATAAAAACATGAATGAAAGAAAATATTATTACATTAGAACAATGAAAACAGGCCTTTTATTATTAGCAAACATGGAGGGAAAAGTCAAAGCTTGGTCTTTTTCATTCTTTTCTGTTTTTCATGTGAAAGTCTGAAAAAAAAAACTGCTCCTCAAAGACATTTGAATTCTTTCCTCTGTTTTCTCTTCAGTCACATCCAGGATTTAATCTTTGCAAAAGAAGGTTTTAGAGCAGATGCTGAAATAAATGAGGAGAGTAGATGAAAATGAGTAACAGCAGATTTTTAGCTTTAAGCCTCCAACCTAAATAGGTCAATTAACTCTCCATTTGTGTAATTTAAGATGCATTACGCTAATAGGGAAGTTATTCCTCGCCTTCGTTACGCCGCTGCCTGTTAATCCCACTAATAACACATCTGGACACAGTTGATGGCACCAAAATAAAGCAGGCAGTCATCTTCATGGGAACCTAAAATCCCACCGTTGGTGTTTCATTTCACTTCTGCTCCGCATGCATGTGTGCCATGCAAGAGGTCGTGACCCCGTTTCCATGGTATCAGGGTCAGTTGTTATTGTTAGCTAATTGCTAGCACAATAATAGAAAGTGCTCAGTAGCTGCAGATGCGTTACAATCAACAAATAAAGCCGGAAAATCAAACCAAATAAAAGACATTCATAATAGAACAGACATTTGGGTAGTTTTAAAATATCATATAAATACTTTTGCAAATATGAATAAATTATAAAATAAGCCATTTCATTTGGATGGAATTAAACTGATTTCAGATAATAAATTAAAAAATCTTGTTGTTGTTTTTGATCAGGACCTGTCATTTAAATCCCAGATCAAAGAGTTTTCTAGAATTTCCTTCTTTCATTGTTTTCTAACCAGGATCAGTTTGGATTCAGTTAAAATCTCTTAATTTACCTCCATAGTTTTTGTAATTTCAGCTCCATGAAGGAACTGATAATATGATAATAATATGATAATAATATGATAATATAATACCAGCATTGATCTAATGCAGGTGTTTTTGATGTTCGGTTTACTGGTTGCTATGGAAACCAGAGATGTTCCTCTGCTCCTTGAAGGTCTCGTCATCTCCTGCTCCTTTAAAGTGGGATCCCAATTTAAACGTCAGAGTTTGAACAATGATGCCTGCAGAGTGTTAGGGCCGACATGCATTCAGGGCCGCGGCGCTGCCTTAGCATTCACAGATGGGAGCCGGTCCCCCCCTGGCTGTTGGGGGGTCTCAGGTGGACCGGAGAAATGGGACAGATGTTCTAATTACTCAGGAATGTCAGCTTTGTCTCTTGTAACGCAGCATTCCCGTCCTCCATGTTTCTGTTCGGGCCTCTGGACGCAGCCGCTGGTGAGCAGACCCAGCTGATTGATTGACTGATTGATTGATTATTTAGTTAGTGCCCTGCTGGGCTTATGACACACCATCAAATAATAAAATACAACAGCAACGTGAGAAATACTAATGTCCTAATAAAAGCCATGGGAAATGAAGTTCATCCTGTGGACCTTTAACACAAAAACATCCCATTCAAACTCAATCTGCAGGATTCAATTCAATTAAATTCAGTTTATTTGTTTATCTCAGCAGCAGTTTCTTCAATGAATTAATTCAAAAAGAAAATTACCTCAAACCTAAAGTTCCTGTGTGGCTTTAAATGGACCCACTTCCACAGCGGCTGCTGGTTCCTCCCTGAGCAAACAGATTTTCTGCCTTCACTGGAAAAAACATCTAGAAATAAGGAAACATTTCTTAAATTAATTGTATTTACCATTAATTTGATTAGGTAAATGAGATAATTTGACAATGGAATGAGTATTTTTCCTTAAAATAAGATAATTAGATAATATGCACTTTAAAAAAGACAAAGCAATTGTGTTTTCTTATTTTAAGTATAAATGTTCTTGTTCATGTGGCAAAATGTCGTTTTTACCTCCTCAATCTGAGAACAAATTTAACTTATTTTAGATAGATCTAGATTAGTCATTTTAATAAAAAATGACTAATCTAGATTTTGAGTTTTTTCCAGTGTTCTGTTCTGTATCATAATCATTCTGAGCATCATTTCTACACTGCAAAAAATTCAAATCTAATATTTTTTTTCTTGAATTGAGGAGATAAGTGAGACATTTTACTAATGAAACGAAACAATTTACATTTAAAATAAGAAAAAACAATTAAATTGTTTTAATTTGAAGTGCTTATTATCTCATCATTGTATTTTAAGAGTAAAAACACTCATTCATCTTATTTACCTGCTAAATTTAAGGCTAAATACACTTAATTTAAGACTTTTTGTACGTATTTCTACATTGTTTTTGGGGTGTATGCTGTGGCTTCCAGCGATCCTTTCACAGCATTTTTATTACATTTCTAATGATTTCTAAGCATTTTTCTATGCGTGTTAGAATCTGCAGCAGAGCTGAACATCTGATCCATCCCAATAAAGCCTTTCCTCCATCACATTCACATATTTTATTAAACATGGCTGCCATCCTGCTTCCCTTTCTATAGCAGAATATTAATGATGAGCTGGAAAACACCTCCAGAAACCAGAAATGTCTCCACAGCCTCAGACTCCTGCAGCAGAAAACATCAGACTCAACCAGCTTTGTAGAAAAGTCGAACCTGACTTCATTTCATTTATGGGAGAACATAAAGCTCCTCCAGCAGGATCTGCTAGAATCTTCTCACCAATATGTTTATAATGATGGGAAAACTTTAGCGAGCCAAACTGAATGTTGGAAAGACTCAAATGAACCACCTGTGATGGTGAGACGCCGCTTTCTGCACCATAATCTCATCAGATCAACATAGCTTGAAGATTTTCCTCATTTCCAGCAATCAAAGGAATGTCATGAAGGACATTCCAGAGCTGGATTATTTCTATAGATTCGCCCTGCTGAAATAGAACAGCCTGCCATTAAAAACCAGTCTGTTTCTAAATGATGAGTTTGCACCCCAGCAGCGTTTTCTCTGTAAAGCTCTTTTATCACATCATGAACGTTTCCACTGATACCGGATGAAAGCTGATGAAACCGCAGTCATTTCTACAGTCAAAGCAAACAAAGAGACTTTTGCTCTTTTCCAGACAAGCTCTTGCATAAAGAAAAAAAACTGTAATAAAAATAAGATCAAAACAAAATGCATTTCTCCTAAAACCGTTCGTTCACCTACCAACCATCCACTGGACTCCATAAAGACATGAAGGATTGATGAATAGATTCATTAATCCCTCCTAATTTAACAGATTGATGAATTAATCACTCTATAATCTAACGGATTGATGAATTAATCTCTCATAATCTATCAGATAGATGAAATAATGAGAATTATTCTTAAAAAGGAATGGATAGAGTATCGTCCCCTGTGGTGCTCCTGTGCTGCTGAGCCTTCAGTCTAACAACCTGTCAGGTAGTCTTTGATCCAGGTGATTGTTGATGCCTTCACCTGAGTCTGCTGGATTAAACTAAGAGTTAAAATAAGAAATTATTCTAAATATCAACAGCAAAGAATAACGTAAATCTGAGAGGAAAGTAAAAACTGAACAGAAATATCTAAAACATCAAACCGTCAGAATCTAAGCTTCACTTCTGTGCTGATATCCCTGAATTCTTCCCATCTATTAATCCTATTTTGCGATCAGACCGAGCGCGGTGTCCGTGGTGATTTCCTCCTGCAGGTAGTTCAGATGGAGAGCTCACACCTGGACCGCATCATCAAGTGGGAGGAGCTTCAGCTGCGTGAAGCTGAAACCCCACTAACATAATAAAAACACAGCAAATGGACTGAATCATTGTCGCTTCATTAGCGCAGGTTTCAGCATTTAAAAGGGTCATTTGTAAATAAAAAAAGATGTTTCAGAGAGATTAAAGCCAGAGGTCAACTATCCCTCCGTTAAAGGAATAGTACACCCAAAACATGATTAGCCTTCATTTTCTACTCACCCCCATGCTGAACAACACTCTGGAGTACTTTTTTGATATCTCAAATGCATCTGGAGATCTGGGAGGCTTCTTGCTGTCTGCTGACATTCAAATAATGGAGGTCTATGGCGCCCGAGGCAGAAAGGTCCATAAAAGTCCACAAAAAACGTGTCAATATTCCTCCATACTGCTCGTCCAATGTATTCCAAGTGTCCTGAGTGGGTAGCGTCCAGCGTCCTTCTTGCAGACAGCAAGAAGCCCCCCAGATCTCCAGATGCATTTGAGATATCAAAAAAGTACTCCAGAGTGTTGTTCAGCATGGGGGTGAGTAGAAAATGAAGGCTAATCATGTTTTGGGTGTACTATTCCTTTAAGCTCCAAATTGAATCTAAATGATCTAGCCCACTTTTTCAGAGCTGCTTCATTTCTGCAGGTAAAACTGTCGTTTTTGCTGAATTGGTTTTTAAGATAGAATAATTTTTTATTATAGCCCATGACGTCACCCAGCATCCCAGCAGACGTTAGCGCTGCGCTCATTTCCTGATATAAAGTTGTTGATATTAAGAACATGCCAGTTATTGCTAAATAGAACAGTGAGCTCATTTGGTGGCTGGAATGATTGTTTAATATTTAGTAAACCTCCCAGACAATCTGCTTTGGATCCACTGATCTCTATTTATTCAGTGGATTGCTGAACACCCGTTGGTAGCACAGGGTTGAAGTGAAGCCACTGGCCGCCATATTGGTACTCCCAAGTTAGACTGGTAGCAATGTAAACAATCTTCACTGCATGAAAAGTGAGATTTTCGTCCCCGTAAACCCCCGTAAACTCCTGCAGATCTGCCTGATTTTCGTCAGTTTCCGACAATTTGCAACCCGTGCTTGTCCGCGTTTGTCGTGCCACAAATTGTCGGAAACGGACTCTGACGTATGTGGAGAGCGATCAGCTGTACTAATGGCCCTAATTAGCATATGAATGCAGCAAACCCGCGCGGCTGGCCAGGTCTGGCTTGAATAACCTTCTCAGTATTGGCTGAAACCACTATTCTCAAACAAATGAAATCGCTCGTGATTGGCAGCAAAACCACACGTGGCCACGCTTTAAAGTATTGGACGGAACCACTTCTTTTTAAACAAGTAAAGTCGCTCGTGATTGGTTGGCATATATATATATATTTACATATAATTTTACATATATATATTTATACATATATATATTTATTCATATATATATTTATTCATTCATATATTTATTCATTCATATGGTGTGTATTTATGTTATCCTACACTACTACACAATTATTATGCTACCATCAAGGACATGAATGAATTTATACAGGAAATGAACATTTGCCAGGAAGCTGTTTATGCAAAGAAAGAGCTTTATTGAAACACAACTATATACAACGCGTATCCAAACACATGCGTTTCTAAAAATTAAAACTCTGTGAACGGTCCGTTTGCTTCCTCGGGGTAGGAGGTAACTGGCAGCATTCCCTCCGAGGCAGGTCCGATGTGCAGACGCCTACTGTGCGTGGCCCTGTACTTCGGCATCGCTTCTAACCGAGACTGCAGCTTAACACAGAGTTCAGTGAGATCCGGCCTACGAAATGGCGGCGACCGTACAATCCATCCAGACACACCGCCGAGGAAGGCGGACTTCCAGAGTTCCACTTCCTCATCTGCTAGCACACTCTGCCTCGCTTTCAGCAGCTGAAAAAAAAAAACAATGAATCAGCGCACTGCGTATGGACACAACACATCTATTAATGCACCTGAAAAATAGTCACCAAATAAAGTCTTACCCTCTTTCTTCTGGCCCGACTCCGAGCAGATAGCCTCCGCACGCAGCGTGTGGCTGGCTGCGTATATCTGAAGCTCCTGCGTACCGTCTGAAAATACGTCTTACAGGCAGCTGGAAAACAATTAAATGAGAGTGGTATAAATAAAAAATCAAACGCAAGTCACGGTAACAAGGAAGGAGAAAACATTAAAACAAGTCACTTACACACAATGTCGTCTTTATCAACATCGTGCAAATCTGGACTTGCTGTATGGCTCCGAGCAAATAGGAGGTCACCGCCTCATTGTGAGGCGACAGTAGTCTGTGAAAACAAAATGTAAAACTATGATCGGTATCCATCCGTATCCATTTCCTTTTACCGCAGAATGAAAGCATATTCTTTAAATCTTACCCTTGCTCCGGTTCATAGCGCCTGCAATTAGTCTCCGAGTTGTGAAGACGGCGTACTGCTTCCTGTGAATCACAAAAAATACACTTTAATAAAGCTTGTTCTTGCAAGGCTACTATTAGCCGTAGCTTAGGCTAGGCTGCTATTAGCCGTAGCTTAGGCTAGGCTGCTTTTAGCTTAGCAGGCAGTAATCGAACATATATTTACCGCTAGCATCTCTTCTTTGAGTTCGTCTTGTTCGATGCAGAGTCGCCATCGCGTCCAAGAGGAGTTTTACCCCGAAATCCAGACGCTCCAGACCGCTGCACAAAGCAAAGCATCCATCCTCCACTGTGGCTGCACATCGCACCGCTCTGAGTTTCTTGGAGATCGTACAGAGCATGCGCGAAATGAACCAGGGTTTTAATTAAAAAATCATTCTTTTTTTTTTTTAATCAAGGCCTTAATTGGCACTAAAATTATTTAAATATGTTTATCGAAGTATTTATAATTCTTTAATAAAAAATGCTTATAAAAACAATTTCGTCAGATATATTATATCGCTCCAGGCGGAGAAAAAGCTAGAGGATATATATATATATATATACGTATATATGTGTGTGTGTGTGTTTACATACATACAGGAGTCATGGAACTCTGCTTGCAGCTCCTTCATATTTCATGTACACTAATAACTTGTGTACATGGTTCTTGATGATGGCATTAAAATAATTTCAAATAGCATTAAAATAGCATTAAATTAGAGTCACTCATTCCTGTATGAACCCTGTGAGCGCTTAATTTAATATGACATATTAAAAAAATCCCACCATCATCCAGCATATGTTCAGTTTCTGCCCAAATATATATGTAGATTTTTGTAACGGGGATAAGGATAATTCAAAACTGCTTTTTTTTTAATGAACTTGTTCACTACTTCCAAACTCAGCATCTCTTTTCATTCCTGTAATAAGAAGTTTCTTTTGAATGGATTTGATTAAAGTTTAAGTCCCTCGGTATAAAATAAATATTTTGATGGAGATGAGAAATCTGCTTCCTCGTTGGTGAATAACCAATAGTTTGGATCCAATCATTTAAATAAACGGTGTTAGTTTTTTTTTTTTTTATATATATAAGAATTGTGCTATAATTTGTAGTCACCGATCTGTTGCTGCTATATTTTAATTTGACGAACCGGAATTTGTCGATGTTCTTTTTCCTGTTTGGTGCGATTGCAATTGCGGATCTTGACCTGGCCGGACCTTATGACCACAGTGTACCAATCTTCTGATGGCTACTTCCAACAGGATAATGCGCCATGTTATAAAGTAAATCATCTCAGACTCATTTCTTGAAACTTTTCCACTTAAGTAATTGTGAATTGAGCATATTGACAGACAACATTTTATTTTTTATCTTAAATGCAATTTTTTTTTTTTTAATAATTACTGCTCTAAATGTATTGCTCTGTCAGCTAAAGATCTTTTTTGGTCTCTATACTTTAATTAAATAAATCAATTCAAGCTAAAATATAAGAGGCTATACTGAGCCTGATCTCTTTGTATCAGAGATTTTTTTACCTTTTAGAAAAATGTCACTTGGAGTAAAACCCCCCCTGCAACCCTGATTTGCATTTGTATAGCTCACAGCATGTTCATTTACATGTTAAAGCCTCCCCTAGAATTCCATGGGGGGGAGGCATGGGGGGAACACTGCCTAAGAAAGTCCACGTCAATTTCTGACAATTTACGGGAGTTTTCGGCGAAGCCTGCAAATTGTTGTAAACTGCCGCTAACCTGAAGTTCCACGACAATCTACAGTGCCGCATATTGACGAAAATCCCACTTTTCATGCAGTGCTTGATGATGATGTTCTCATTTTTAGTTTAAGACTTTTAAAATAAAGATAAATTCATCACTTTGACACACAGTGGCTTTTTCATAGCATCAGTAGATTATTTTAATTTATAATAAAAGAAATAGTCCTATCAGATTGCAGAGTCATTATGAAGTCAGTGAAGTCTATAAATCAAATAACATACAAATCCACTTTGACAAAATGAATGTGTTAATAGAGCATAATAATACCTGGCTCTGCGGTCCTCAATCCGATATGAATCTGATCTTTTCTAATGCGACCTGTCGCATTCATTCGACCTGAACGTCGTTAATACCCGACAAATGGCACAATTCTGCGTCTTGCTACGTAAAAGTGGGAAGAAATACAACAACCATGGCGGAGCAGTATTTATGTTTAACGATTTGAAAAGATTGAGTTTTAAATGGTTGGGAAAGATCGCTGGAGGCGCTCCAGCGATACCACCCATGTTTACTTCCGTAAACACAGAACGAGCTGGCTACCTGTTACGTCATTGCCTCCTCTACTGCGCATGTGGGACACTTAGGTTGCATGTATGCAATAGACACAGGAGATCACATACAAGTCACAGATATGTGGAAATGTGAACGGAAAAGCAAAAAAAAAAAAAAAATGGATTTCATTAACAATTGGAACTGAGCATCAAGGCTGCAGTGTGAACGTAGCCTTGAACGCAGCTCTGATTCAGCAGGACTTCTTTGTAAATCTCCCCCCTCAGAAAACCCTGATGCTAGGTAGGCAGTGGGCGGTGACAGACCGCACCCTGTGCTGGAGGTGAGGGAGGATGATGAACAGTCCTTTTGTAAAAAGCTTCTCCTCCATCCAGTCCCTGATTGGCTGCCGTGTCGCGATTTCATAGAAAAGTTCAGCTGGTTTCACCTTCAGCGATCAGCGCTCCTCTCTCTCCATGCGGTGCTGTTGTCTGACTCCTCAGCTCTAGCTAGCAGCGGGAAGGGAGGGAGGAGCAGTGAAGGCTCTCACCGCATGGACCCTTTACCTCGCAGTCTGGAGAGGGAATCTATGGGAACCCAGCTCCTTTTCTGTGGCAAATGTGCCCGGTCTCAACGCACCATAGCATAGAACATGTTTATCGATCAGAGCTTCTATGCTTCTTTTTCTATGTCTGCTTCTGTCTCCTTGAACCCCAGTGGGCCTCAGCAGATGGCCGCTCACACTGAGCCTGGTTCTGCTGGAGGTTTCTTCCTGTTCAAAGGGAGTTTTTCCTCTCCACTGTCGCTACAAGCATGCTTAGTGTGAGGGATTGCTGAAGAGTCAATGAGTGGATGCAATCAGCAAACTTTTAATCAATCTGACTGGATGATCTGGATCTATAAAGTGACGTGAGACATCAAACAAGGAAAGAAGAATCTACGTCATCCATCAATAAGGGTCTCAATAGCTGCACAAAGGGTCTGTTTTCAGCTCAGCTGCAGTAGATGGATGCTGACCTGATCTCTGGAGATGTTCTAGTGATTGCCGGCTGCCATGGGAGGCGGTACGACACACTGCGCTGTCTAAACAAACACAATCCTCTTATTGACGGCATTTCCTCAGCTTGTTCCTCAGAGCGGCGGCGTGCCCAGTGTGTGGATGGGCGGCGTGTCTGAAGCTGCAGGGCAGTCATCTGGGTGTGATTATTCATCATCCCTCTGCTGAGGCGGCATTACACTTCTCTGAAACAAGCCTCTGCTTTTTCTCCCATCCAGATTGCCCCGGGAGATTGGCTTTCTCCGCCTGTGTAACAGATACCATCTAAACCATTAGGGCTCATTCAGCGCCATGTGCCGCTCTGTAGCTCAGGTTCCTGTGACCCCAGGGTCAAACGGCTGAGAGCTCCCTGACCTCCAGCACTTCCTCTCGATATTAACAGGGTAGTTATGTAGTCAAACGTCCTGATATAGAACATTGGTTCATTTGGATAATTGCCAATCAGCCGAGCTCTGAGGAGAGCAGTGATGGTGGGTCTTTATGTGGCTCACTGAGGCCATAATGACAGCAAACAGAGGCCCCTCCGCCTGGAATCACGCGCTCCGATGCCCGCCGGCTGTGTTTCTCTCTCCTAACTGGGCTAAACATGAGCCAAGCCCAGGTTTATGCTTGTGGGACGGATATTAAAGCAACTGTTTGCCGGCTGTTGTTTATAGCAGAGGTTCTGATCCAAATGACTAACTGCACGGCTGGGATGAACTCACGGATCTCCTCTCTGCTTTCCAAACACAAATTAAACACTAAAAATACTTTGCATTCGTTCTTTTTATACGTATTCTTTATGGGAAAATATTATAACACTTGATACACTTTCATAAAGTTTATCAAATGTATCATAATGTATCATAATTATAAATTAAGAAAGTATATTTTTTGACATTTCTTCTAGAATAAATACTTTTAAATTCACTTTAATATTTTACATCATAATTCTGATATCTTGTGTTTTTCATTATTATTTATTTTGCTAATAATTTATAATTTTCCAGAATGCTGCTTTTAAGATCATCATTGCTTTTTTTTAATGAATTTTTTTATTTTAGGTGATTTGGTCGTCTGAAAGATTATGAAATTAAACAAATGTTTGCAGCAGCTGGAGGCTCCCACACCGTCCCCACTGCTGGATGTCCCGCTAAAGGTGTCCCACTAAGACAAATCAGACGTCTGTCACTTCCTGAACAGGCTGATGACTGGCTGAAGAGGCTGATGACTGGCTGAAGAGGCTGGTGACTGGCTGAACAGGCTGGTGACTGGCTGAACAGGCTGGTGACTGGCTGAACAGGCTGGTGACTGGCTGAACAGGCTGGTGAATTGCTAAACTTGTGGCTGAGAGGCTGAAGAGGCTGCTGACTGGTTGAACAGGAGGATGAAGACTGGATAGGTTGGCAGCAAGCAGAGGCAGTCCAAGGCTGAATCCCAAACTGCCCCCTAACTACCACCCCGCTCCCGATAAACTCACTCTCAGCTGTGGAAGGCGTCTCGACTGAAGGTGGGAGGGTATTAACGTGAATGGGATGGCTTCTTCCCTCCATCAGAAAAGGAATGCAGTCGTTGCTATAATGGCAACACAGTGACACCCCACGTGCATGGCTGTACCTCTTTGGAGCAGGTTGAAAAGATATCAAACATTTGCCCCTTTCTTAAAACAAATGTATCCAGTCAAATAAAACTTGTCCAAATGAACCTTCCCTTCTAAAAATTATGTTTTTTTTTATTTTTCCTAACTTGTTATTTTCTGTCAGGGTAATGAAGATGCAAAAAAAAAAAAAAATTGTCAAACTTACATTTGGAGGAATGTGTTTCCTCCATCACTAGTTTGCTGTTGCACCTGTTTGCTGCTAAACTCTTACCAGACGCCCTACCCACTACTTGGTTTGGGATGGTCCTTAATGAAGCGGACCCTCAGTGGGAAACAGATGAGAACCTTGTGAGGGTGGGCAAAGGAAGGCAGGTGGGCAGACAATCAGGTGAAGACTGACTGAGAGTTCCTGTCATGATCTTGGCACCATAGGCTGGTTTGCCTCCTTTTTCTCTGCTTTGCTCTGCCCTGTGCTCATCATCTAGAATCAGATACACCTGTTCCCAGCCATTGGTGCCAGATTATTCCAGTTTAGGTGAGACTAATTCTAGTCCTCAACCCCCCTTCACTCCTTATTCCGGGCTCAGACTTAACTTTGCCAGGTTTGTGGCTTTCATGTTCCCTAGTCATTCCCGTTTAAAGTCGTTCTGAAGTCACTGACCTGAGTCTCCACTTCTGCAAAGAATCCAGTGAAGTTGCTCCAATGTCGAGCAGCCGCACTTAGCTTAAATAAATGCTGTTTTCAAAAAAAGAACTAATCTTTCTGCTGGTATTCTGCGTCCAACATTCTGAGCCTACTTTGAATTTGTGTTGCTGGTATTTTCTTTTGCTGACAAATTTGTCTTGTTCTTGTGACCTCAGGAACAAGAACACATTCCTCACTTCTTGCAGAGCATGTGATAAGCTTAAAGGTATATGTTTACACTTGTATAACAAGAGTTTAACTAAAAGCTGATATGTAGTCATTGTTACTCCTTTATTATAATATCCAGAATCAACTCAGTTCTTTTTGCTCTGTCAAAAACAGCTTTAAGGAATTCCAGGATTTTTTTTCTGTCTGTTTCAGGGAACTGATTTCACAGTCGTATTTTTTCATAGCAAAGCTGTTCTAATCATTTTTTGAAGATCATTGACTAACGAGAACCTGTGGTGAGATCAGAAGCAATGCATTAGATGTTTAAAAAGGAAACAGGATTAGCCCTGCCTCCTTGGATCAGCCTCTCATTCAGAGCGTGGAGAATTTTGTCTTGAGCCTGAATGAATGCATGTCAATTACAGCCCTATTCTGCTTGACCTCAGTGAGTAAATAAACACCCTAAAACCAGAGGATAATCATCTCAGGCACAGTCCAGATGATACATCCAAACTGCACGCAGGCCGCCGCCGCAGCCCTCCACTATAAATGGATGACAGCAATCATATAAAATAAATGAACTGTCAGAACACAAGTATTTACAAGCACAACAAAATCTCAAGTAATTAGAAGTAAATTTGTAGCATTTCTGAGTAAGTGTTAGCAGATAGGCCTCCAACAGGAAGGCAGTGGGGTGTGACCGGCTGATTTAGAGCAGGAAAGGGCTCTGATCCCCCCCCCCACCCCGCCCCGCCACAAACACACACCAACAGCCATGAAGTGCATGAACACGTTCAATGAACGGCGTTCACTGAATACACTACTATTTTTCTTCTGAAAATGATGAGCGACACACTTTTCCTTGGATAACGTCGAGTTTTACGGCACTTATTATGGCAAACAGTCTGACAGAGCCGCATGTCTCCTGCTAGTACCAGTCTGCTCCAGTCAGACTCATCTGCAGGGATTTCTGAGGCCAGTTTAGCAGAGCGCTCGGCAGAGTTTGATCAACTAACAAAAGGAATAAACTCACGTTTTAGTGCAAACTGTTCCCACCAGGACTTAAACAAGTCCATACATCCACTTCACTTTTAAAGCACCACATGGAGTTAAAGCATCTGAGCTATTTTGGGAAATATCTGCTACTGAATGAGGAACAGAAGAAATCATTTTGATCTAGAGCTTTCCAGCAGAGGCTGAATGTTCCTGAATGTTTCTAAAGTTCTCTGTCATTTTGCTAAATAAAGGCTTCACTGCACATCCAGTAAACCTGGACTGCATCCAGGAGTTTCCATTTATTTCTATATATTATGATCAGACATCTAAAGGGGGAAATATGAGCTCCTATTATGGAGGATTGTGGCTTTATTCACCAAATGAACCTGAACTCGTCCATTTATAGGTTTGAGAACTAAGTTCATTTGTGAAAAAGTGAACTATGAACGTGAGCTAATTCATTTTCCTCCATTCTTTTTAACGATGAACTGGAACAGCATTGCCCGCAGCATCCCAACAAGGAGGAAGACTCCTTCTATGTTTTCACACCAAGCCACAAAACGAGCGATGCAACTGGGCTTCTCTTTGGGGAACTGAGGTCAATGTTCTGATCTGCTCCATCTCTGGTGAACCTTCAGTTGTGCCCTGAAGCAAAAAAATGTGAAATATAATGGAAAAGCTAAGAATGATCCTAATTTAGTTGATCTGTGTTCTTCTGTCATCTCACCTCCTGTTGGCCTCATTCATGTGGTGAGCAGAGGAGGGTTTGCTCTGATTACAGAGGGAGCTGTGCAGCTCAAACAATGTGCTGTCATCAACATGAGCAGGGAGAAACTCTTCTGTTCAGGAGCTCTATTTAGGGCTTCTGGATCTTTCATTTAGAGAGACCACAGGTTTGTTTGAAGCTGGAGGTGTTATCGCTACAGGGCCGGGCCGTTTGATGAATGAGTAGCAGTCAATACCATCCCCGCTCCCGACCCAGCCTTTTTTCATCTACACAGCGTGGCGAGGAGTAAATGACACATAA
>NW_024037996.1:0-85000 GCF_016077235.1 Cyprinodon tularosa | reverse complement strand
GCGGTGTGAGAGGGGGTGTGCGGGAGTTGCGGTCTCCGTCGGCTCGGTAACTGCACCGGAGCCAGTGTGAGCAAGGGGTAAGATATCATCCTGCAACCATGTTTCAGTTTAACACATAATGCTGCATTGCTGACATTTGGCTCGGTCCTTGCTAGGGCTGGGAGCTATTCTAATATTTTCCTACAGATCTCACATTGCCCATGATGACTGATGGAAGACATGGTTTACATTTCCGTCTCTTCTCTTTGCTTCCGCTCTGCATCCCCGGCTCCTCCTTTTCAGCTCAGCTGGCACATGCAGAGGTGTTGATGTAGTATTTCAGCTTTAGAAATGTTAATGAGCTGCTCCTGCATTTAACAAATAATTTTGCTATGGTTGCTATGGTTACACATCATAAAAAGTATCCAAAAAGTAAAAAAAATATCAGTAAGAATTCTACCAGTTTCATAGCATTCAACTCCAGAAGAAAAACAATCAGAAACTAAAGGCTTTCAGAGTTAAGTTAGCAGAGCTGCTCTAACATGCAGCCACCGTAAGCAGCGGAGTTCTAGGAATTTTACTAATTAGTTACTTAAGTACATCTTTATTGTCTAAACCTTTTCATGAATAAACAATAAAAACACTTAATGCTGTTCTAATTTGCTCTAATGCCTGATTAAGCCCTCATTTTCAGAAAACATTTTTACTTACCTGGAATATATAACACGTAAGTGATTTCTTTAATTCCTGAGCAGGGTGTGTGTGTGTTGTGTTATGTTTTGTTTGTTGTTGTTGAAGACAAGATGAACATGGAACAATCCCAGCCAGAAAGACAAAGAATACATTGGAGGGTATATTTGTCTCTGTTTTCTTTTCCAAGAGTGCCATGTTTATTTTTTGTTTCTTTGGTTTCAAAGCGTGGGCACCAAACTGCAAGGGAAACACGGATGATTAAAATTAAAGCGCTCAGATTGAAAGCCGTTTTTCCAGCGTGCGGTACAAACATTTGGTGTTTTGTCCTTTTATAGGGAACTTAATGACCTGTTGGGAACTCTCGGCCGTAAATAATGTGTTACAGGAAATAAACTTCAGAGAGATTCGCCTCACTGTTGCCCTGACTCGGATTATGTTAAGAACTTTTAATGGGTTTGATGTTTACAACAGTTAGCATTTGAAGTTTTGAACGCTTGGAGAAAAGTAATACGGAGTAGTGCTCAGTTATGATTAAGCCCGATGTGAACGCCAAGCAAAGTGGGGGTTCTGTAAACAGGCTAGAAGGCATCAAGGGAAGAAAAAGGACATTTTCACTTTGAATCCCCATCATCCAGGCCACACACTCTCCTGTATTCTCTTGTGAGCATTGTAAGGGGCTTTAGAGTGAGCCAGCCGAAGGGTAGAGCAGCGACACGGACCTGATAGCAGGTATCCCCACGGTGAGCTGGCATTAGCACCAGGGGAGCTCCTGCCCTCTGTGTACACACAGCAATGTATGTGATGGGAAGGGGTTAGCGGAATGAATGAAGTACTCCAAGGGGGGGGGGGGGGTTCAAGAAACTCTCCGGCTGGAGCAGGTTAGCTGGACCTGGGCAGCTGCTGAGAGGACCCTTTGTTTTATCCACTGCTAAACGCTCTTGCTTTAATCCTTAGATAAATACATTAGCCAAATAAGCAAAGAGAGCTCGTTAACACATGTAGAAATATTCTGACTACATGTACTGCTTGTGTAAACATTTTTAGCAAACTTTAAAAATGGGTAAATAAGGTCTGGAACCCTCCCTGTCTATAAATGCTCTTTGTCTCCAGCTGGTTTCCCCGTCAGTCCGACTATGACTAAATCCACTGGGTCTCAGTGTCTGAGCTATCTGACAGGTGTGCAGCTCCTTTCCCTCACATTTGTAATCAGAAACTGTTGGTAAACAGTCTGTTTTTTCTCAAGGGCCCTAGTTTTGGCTATGGAAGTCAAATTGCTGCAGAAAGACCTCATTTGGCTCCAGGCTGCAACTTTAATGCTTGGCTGACCGTAATTGCTGGTGGGGAGGTGGGTGATGGTGAGAGGCATGGTGAAGTGGGAAAGCAGACTCAGGCTGGGATTTGCTATCTACTGCCACAGTGGGCCTTGATGCCAGTGAACACTCTAAGAGGTGATTAACTCAGGAAGTTTGGATCTCAAACAGCCCTTGTTGGTTTGCTCGTCCAGCTGAGGATTCACTCCTGGAACGGTGAAGTATTTAAAACAGATCAGTCCCTGTTTCACGATGATTAAGCCGAAGTGAAGCGTGCACAGAAACAGATTCGTTTGGAAAATTGCTTTCACTGTTTGGACAGAAAACCTGTGTGTAATCTCCCTGATCTTGTTGTGATGGGAGATAATGATGATCTTGTTGTTGGCCTGCTGTCAATTATTGTATATGTGCTGCAGCTAGTGGCAGTCAGTTTGCAGACAGGAGCTTTAGTGTTGGTATGGAGACCTGTAGAGCCTTCCTGTCAGTAGTCACAGTTGCCAAACTCACCCAGAGCCATAGCTCTGTTGAACCGTCCATTCCACCTGCTCTTAGCAGTAATGATTTTATGAGGTTCTCTATAAATAAAATTGAGCTTATTAAAATAAGATGATTAGCACTCCTCTAACTATGATTGGTTTGTCTCTGGAGGGTGGGGCAGCATCTGAGGTAGTCATGGAATCTGAACCGGGTTTAGACTGCTTTGATCCAGTTGAACTTTCAGAGTTAGCAAAAATATTGTCTTCATCTAAGCCTTCAACTTGGATGTTAGATCCAGTTCCAACCAGGTTATTTAAGGAGGTATTCCCTTTGATCTCCTCCTCCATTTTAGATGTGGTTAATCTATCTCTGTAACAGGGATATGTACCAAGGGCTTTTAAGGTTGCTGGAATTGAACCTCTGCTTAAGAAACCGTCTCTTTAACCCAGATGACTTGGTCAATTATAGACCTATATCCAATCTTCCTTTCTTATCTAAAATTCTTGAGAAAGTAGTTGCCAAACAAGTGTGTGATCACTTCCACCATAATGAACTTTTTGAAGAGTTTCAGTCTGGCTTTAGAGCTCATCATAGCACTGAAACAGCTCTGGTGAAAGTCACTAATAATATTCTCATGGCCTCAGATAATGGACTTGTATCTGTGCTCGTCCTGTTGGATCTCAGTGCTGCATTTGATCCAGTTGATCATAATATTCTTTTAGAAAGACTTGAATATTTTATTGGAATTAAAGGAACAGCACTAGACTGGTTTAAATCTGATCTATCTGATCGATTTCAGTTTGTTCACGTTAATGATAAATCTTCCTCATGTTCAAAGGTTACCTGTGGAGTATCAGAGGGATCAGTGCTAGGACCAATTATCTTTACTATATATATGTTCCCAATCAGTAGAATTATTAGACAGCATGGGATTAATCTTCTCAGAAGATGAAGGCAGGTTCAGAGCCTCATGAGTTCAGCAGCGGGCTCAGACAGACAGGCAGATGGAGACAGGCAGGCCCAGTGGTAGAGAGGAACAGAGACAAGACATGGTACCAGGAGAACTGCAGAACTTTAAACCGACTCCATCCAGGAACCAGGATCACAGGAGTTAAAACTGGCTTTCCCTGCACTCTGAGCTAAAACCCTGAGGGCTCCACGGAAAAGGACCAGGACTCGAGCTCCCTCCGCACACTGAGCCAAAACGGAAACAGAGAGGGCTCATTGGGCAAGAGCCAGGACACAATCAGTAGACAGGAAACAAACACTAAAACCATCACTACACACTGGCCTCTGAGAGCAGGGACAGGAATCATGGAGTAAAACTAAAACTCAAACACTCTAACAAACATGAATTACTAATGATCTGTGATTAGATCAGCTACCGGAGCTGCGATCATGACATAAAACCTTTGTTTGATTTGATGGTGAAGATTCTCAGTCATCCAGGTCATAATCATTCCAAAAAAGTAAAAAAAAAATCCACTGGACTTTGTTTCCAAGTTTGAAGACGTTTCTCTTCCCATCCAGGAAGCTTTTTCAATTCAAAATGTCCGAAATAGCGTTTAGTTCCAGGCTTTATACAGTGGCCCAACAAAGCCTTGTTGTGGCTTAGAACATATGTAAATTGATCTGGAAGAACAGATCCCCCCCCCGACTCCCTTAATATTGAGGAATCCTTTTGCTGAATATTACATTTCTCAAAGTTTCCTTTCCAGTTTGCTTTCCTTCTCAAATTTCCATTGACAAATCCCACCCAACAAACTTTCATCAGACTAAAGTGAACAAAAACAGAGCAACCAAACACAGCAAATAAATCCAGACTATAAATGACCGACCAGATTTAACCTGAATATGAACCTTTGAATGACGTCTGGGGATTGGGAGGGAAGTGTTCTTGCCTTTTAACAATAATAGTTTATTTAGTAGTTTCACGGTGAAAGCGGAGCAAGCTCAATGCACCGATCCCACTGTTAAACTGTATACATGTATATATATATATATATATATATATATATATATATATATATATATATATATATATATATATATATATATATATATATATATATACATTCTGCTTGTTCTATGTCTGCTGGTGTCTCCTGCTTGGCTTTAAAAGCTGCTGGGTCGCCTTTATCCTTGGAGGGATAATTCCAGTGGACCTGCAGGGAAGTGCAGATGCTTCATGGAGGGAGACCACCCCTCAGCAGGACCCCTTCTCCTGCTGTGATGAATTGGCTTCATGCTTGAACCTAAAGGTTGGCAAATTAACAGTTAATTAGCTGTTGATAAATGACAGATTGTCACAGCCCTGCGCCCCGTACCCCCTGCCTCTGTCTCCCTGCAGCAAGTGTTTATGTGCTGGTAACAAGTGCTGCAGGACTGTTATGTCTGGGTTTTGTCACCGGCTGCGATTGCTCTCAGATGTTCCTGGTCCCCTTCAGCAACCCTCATCATCAGTTATTCAGTCCGCCCTCCTTTCTCCTTCCATTCGCAGCCGTGCTCCAGGTTCTGCTTTGCTTCACGGTGCTCAATGAATCCATTTTCCCGTCACGTATCTCATTTCACTGAACTCGTGCAGCTTTAAGCAGTTGGTGCTGATGCTGCCGATCCATCCTGGATCCGTCCTGAGCAGCTTCTCTGCTGGACAGTCTGGATGCGGTAAATCAGAGAGACGTCCTCTCTGCCTGACACGTACATAATGATCACCTTCTAAGGCGGCTGAATGGGCTAAAGCTAAGCAGTGTTAGTACTACATGCTCCTACAGTACTACTCAACCCTAATACTGCTGTGTTTATGTCACTATAGACTGAGGATAGTCATCATCAATCTGATTATCACCTTCCACCAGAATTTACAGCTTATTCTACCTGAGTTTCAGATGGTAGACAAGAATCAGAGGCGTCCAAAATACTCATGTTTATTCCTCCAGTATAAATCCTGCTGTTTAAAGTTAGAGGATCAGCTTCTGCTTTTTACTCCAGTAAAAGTGTAAAAGTACCATTTTTAAAACTACTTAAAGTATAAAAGTAAAAGTAATCCAGGAAAAACTGTTAAGGCCCGAAGCTTTACTACTCTAGCTTATTAAAGGAGCACTTTCTACAATTCTGGATGATAGCGTCCTTAGACTTTATTTTCTTAGTTTTATTACAAACAGTAACAGTATCAAATTTAACTTTGCATCATCCTGAAAAATGATTAATTTTGGTGTTTTGTGAACAACAAGTGGGGCAGTACTGAGACCAACCACAAAGAAATAAATTGTCTGGATGAAACTAATTATTTTGATGGTTTTTATTATTTTTATATACAACATAATGAAAATTTGCTTGAATGAGACAAAACTAACAAGTCTATTTTTAAAATGTAAGGAGTAGAAAGTAAAGTGTTTAGTCTTAAGAATAACTCCTCCAGTAAAGTATAGATAGCCAACATTTCTACTTCAGGAAGGAAGTATTTGTACTTACCTGCTCAAACTATATAGAAAACTTGACGTGTTTACGCTACTTTGAATATATAGAAAAAACACTCACATTATACAGAGAAAAAGGGTAAATAAATGAATTTAACAAATAGGTTATAGAGATAGACTCTACCTTCTCATTTCAGCCTTCATGTGAGCCCTGATTGTTACTTTGACTGGGACCTGATTGTTACTTTGACTGGGACCTGATTGTTACTTTGACTGGGACCTGATTGTTACTTTGACTGGGACCTGATTGTTACTTTGACTGGGACCTGATTGTTACTTTGACTGGGACCTGATTGTTACTTTGACTAGGACCTGATTGTTACTTTGACTGGGACCTGATTGTTACTTTGACTGGGACCTGATTGTTACTTTGACTGGGACCTGATTGTTACTTTGACTGGGACCTGATTGTTACTTTGACTGGGACCTGATTGTTACTTTGACTGGACCTGATTGTTACTCTGACTGGGACCTGATTGTTACTTTGACTGGGACCTGATTGTTACTTTGACTGGGACCTGATTGTTACTTTGACTGGGACCTGATTATTACTTTGACTGGGACCTGATTGTTACTTTGACTGGGACCTGATTGTTACTTTGACTGGGACCTGATTGTTACTTTGACTGGGACCTGATTGTTACTTTGACTGGGACCTGATTGTTACTTTGACTGTGACCTGATTGTTACTTTTACTGGGACCTGATTGTTACTTTTACTGTGACCTGATTGTTACTTTGACTGGGACCTGATTGTTACTTTGACTGGGACCTGATTGTTACTTTGACTGGGACCTGATTGCTACTTTGACTGGGACCTGATTGTTAATTTGGCTGGGACCTGATTGTTACATTGACTGGGACCTGATTGTTACTTTGACTGGGACCTGATTGCTACTTTGACTGGGACCTGATTGTTACTTTGACTGGGACCTGATTGCTACTTTGACTGGGACCTGATTGCTACTTTGACTGGGACCTGATTGCTACTTTGACTGGGACCTGATTGTTACTTTGACTGGGACCTGATTGTTACTTTGACTGGGACCTGATTGTTACTTTGACTGGGACCTGATTATTACTTTGACTGGGACCTGATTGTTACTTTGACTGGGACCTGATTGCTACTTTGACTGGTCCCTGATTGTTACTTTGGCTGGGACCTGATTGTTACTTTGACTGGTCCCTGATTGTTACTTTGACTGGGACCTGATTGTTACTTTGACTGGGGCCTGATTGTTACTTTGGCTGGGACCTGATTGCTACTTTGACTGGGACCTGATTGCTACTTTGACTGGGACCTGATTGTTACTTTGACTGGGACCTGATTGCTACTTTGACTGGGACCTGATTGTTACTTTGACTGGGACCTGATTGTTAATTTGACTGGGACCTGATTGTTACTTTGACTATTACCTGATAGTTACTTTGACTGGGACCTGATTGCTACTTTGACTGGGACCTGATTGTTACCTTGACTGGGACCTGATTGCTACTTTGACTGGGACCTGATTGTTACTTTGACTGGGACCTGATTGCTACTTTGACTGGGACCTGATTGTTACTTTGACTGGGACCTGATTGTTAATTTGACTGGGACCTGATTGTTACTTTGACTATTACCTGATTGTTACTTTGACTGGGACCTGATTGCTACTTTGACTGGGACCTGATTGTTACTTTGACTGGGACCTGATTGTTACTTTGACTGGGACCTGATTGTTACTTTGACTATTACCTGATTGTTACTTTGACTGGGACCTGATTGTTACTTTGACTGGGACCTGATTGTTACTTTGACTGGGACCTGATTGTTACTTTGACTGGTCCCTGATTGCTACTTTGACTATTACCTGATTGTTACTTTGACTGGGACCTGATTGCTACTTTGACTGGGACCTGATTGTTACTTTGACTGGGACCTGATTGTTATTTTGACTAAGACCTGATTGTTACTTTGACTATTACCTGATTGTTACTTTGACTTGGACCTGATTGTTACTTTGACTGGGACCTGATTGTTACTTTGACTGGGACCTGATTGTTACTTTGACTGGGACCTGATTGTTACTTTGACTGGGACCTGATTCTTACTCTGACTGGGACCTGATTGTTACTTTGACTGGGACCTGATTGTTACTTTGACTGGGACCTGATTGTTACTTTGACTGGGACCTGATTATTACTTTGACTGGGACCTGATTGTTACTTTGACTGGGACCTGATTGTTACTTTGACTGGGACCTGATTGTTACTTTGACTGGGACCTGATTGTTACTTTTACTGTGACCTGATTGTTACTTTGACTGGGACCTGATTGTTACTTTGACTGGGACCTGATTATTACTTTGGCTGGGACCTGATTGCTACTTTGACTGGGACCTGATTGTTACTTTGACTGGGACCTGATTGCTACTTTGACTGGGACCTGATTGTTACTTTGACTGGGACCTGATTGCTACTTTGACTGGGACCTTATTGTTACTTTGACTGGGACCTGATTGTTACTTTGACTGGGACCTGATTGCTACTTTGACTGGGACCTGATTGTTACTTTGACTGGGACCTGATTGCTACTTTGACTGGGACCTGATTGTTACTTTGACTGGGACCTGATTGTTAATTTGACTGGGACCTGATTGTTACTTTGACTATTACCTGATTGTTACTTTGACTGGGACCTGATTGCTACTTTGACTGGGACCTGATTGTTACTTTGACTGGGACCTGATTGTTACTTTGACTGGGACCTGATTGTTACTTTGACTATTACCTGATTGTTACTTTGACTGGGACCTGATTGTTACTTTGACTGGGACCTGATTGTTACTTTGACTGGTCCCTGATTGCTACTTTGACTATTACCTGATTGTTACTTTGACTGGGACCTGATTGTTACTTTGACTGGGACCTGATTGTTAATTTGACTGGGACCTGATTGTTACTTTGACTGGTCCCTGATTGCTACTTTGACTGGGACCTGATTGTTACTTTGACTGGGACCTGATTGTTATTTTGACTAAGACCTGATTGTTACTTTGACTATTACCTGATTGTTACTTTGACTCGGACCTGATTGTTACTTTGACTGGGACCTGATTGTTACTTTGACTGGGACCTGATTGTTACTTTGACTAAGACCTGATTGTTACTTTGACTGGGACCTGATTGTTACTTTGACTGGGACCTGATTGTTACTTTGACTGGGACCTGATTGTTATTTTGACTAAGACCTGATTGTTACTTTGACTGGGACCTGATTGTTACTTTGGCTGGGACCTGATTGTTACTTTGACTTGGACCTGATTGTTACTTTGACTATTACCTGATTGTTACTTTGACTGGGACCTGATTGCTACTTTGACTGGGACCTGATTGTTACTTTGACTGGGACCTGATTGTTATTTTGACTAAGACCTGATTGTTACTTTGACTGGGACCTGATTGTTACTTTGACTTGGACCTGATTGTTACTTTGACTAGGACCTGATTGTTACTTTTACTGGGACCTGATTATTACTTTGACTGGGACCTGATTGTTACTTTGACTGGGACCTGATTGTTACTTTGACTGGGACCTGATTGTTACTTTGACTGGGACCTGATTGTTACTTTGGCTGGGACCTGATTGCTACTTTGGCTGGGACCTGATTGTTACTTTGACTGGGACCTGATTGTTACTTTGACTGGGACCTGATTGTTACTTTGACTGGGACCTGATTGCTACTTTGACTGGGACCTGATTGTTACTTTGACTGGGACCTGATTGTTACTTTGACTGGGACCTCATTGTTACTTTGACTGGGACCTGATTGTTACTTTGACTGGGACCTGATTGTTACTTTGACTGGGACCTGATTGCTACTTTGACTGGGACCTGATTGTTACTTTGACTGGGACCTGATTGTTACTTTGACTGGGACCTCATTGTTACTTTGACTGGGACCTGATTATTACTTTGACTGGGACCTGATTGTTACTTTGGCTGGGACCTGATTGTTACTTTGGCTGGGACCTGATTGCTACTTTGGCTGGGACCTGATTGTTACTTTGACTGGGACCTGATTGTTACTTTGACTGGGACCTGATTGTTACTTTGACTGGGACCTGATTGTTACTTTGACTGGGACCTGATTGTTACTTTGACTGGTCCCTGATTGCTACTTAAACTGGGACCTGATTGTTACTTTGACTGGTCCCTGATTGCTACTTTGACTGGGACCTGATTGTTACTTTGACTGGGACCTGATTGTTACTTTGACTGGGACCTGATTGCTACTTTGACTGGGACCTGATTGTTACTTTGACTGGGACCTGATTGTTACTTTGACTGGGACCTCATTGTTACTTTGACTGGGACCTGATTGTTACTTTGGCTGGGACCTGATTGCTACTTTGGCTGGGACCTGATTGTTACTTTGGCTGGGACCTGATTATTACTTTGACTGGGACCTGATTGTTACTTTGGCTGGGACCTGATTGCTACTTTGGCTGGGACCTGATTGTTACTTTGACTGGGACCTGATTGTTACTTTGGCTGGGACCTGATTGTTACTTTGACTGGGACCTGATTGCTACTTTGGCTGGGACCGGATTGCTACTTTGGCTGGGACCTGATTGTTACTTTGGCTGGGACCTGATTATTACTTTGGCTGGGACCTGATTGTTACTTTGGCTGGGACCTGATTGCTACTTTGGCTGGGACCTGATTGTTACTTTGACTGGGACCTGATTGTTACTTTGACTGGGACCTGATTGTTACTTTGACTGGGACCTGATTGTTACTTTGACTGGTCCCTGATTGCTACTTAAACTGGGACCTGATTGTTACTTTGACTGGTCCCTGATTGCTACTTTGACTGGGACCTGATTGTTACTTTGACTGGTCCCTGATTGCTACTTTGACTGGGACCTGATTGTTACTTTGACTGGTCCCTGATTGCTACTTAAACTGGGACCTGATTGTTACTTTGACTGGTCCCTGATTGCTACTTTGACTGGGACCTGATTGTTACTTTGACTGGTCCCTGATTGTTACTTTGACTGGGACCTGATTGCTACTTTGACTGGGACCTGATTGTTACTTTGACTGGGACCTGATTGTTACTTTGACTGGGACCTCATTGTTACTTTGACTGGTGGGACCTGATTGTTACTTTGGCTGGGACCTGATTGCTACTTTGGCTGGGACCTGATTGTTACTTTGGCTGGGACCTGATTATTACTTTGACTGGGACCTGATTGTTACTTTGGCTGGGACCTGATTGCTACTTTGGCTGGGACCTGATTGTTACTTTGACTGGGACCTGATTGTTACTTTGGCTGGGACCTGATTGTTACTTTGACTGGGACCTGATTGCTACTTTGGCTGGGACCGGATTGCTACTTTGGCTGGGACCTGATTGTTACTTTGGCTGGGACCTGATTATTACTTTGGCTGGGACCTGATTGTTACTTTGGCTGGGACCTGATTGCTACTTTGGCTGGGACCTGATTGTTACTTTGACTGGGACCTGATTGTTACTTTGACTGGGACCTGATTGTTACTTTGACTGGGACCTGATTGTTACTTTGACTGGTCCCTGATTGCTACTTAAACTGGGACCTGATTGTTACTTTGACTGGTCCCTGATTGCTACTTTGACTGGGACCTGATTGTTACTTTGACTGGTCCCTGATTGCTACTTTGACTGGGACCTGATTGTTACTTTGACTGGTCCCTGATTGCTACTTAAACTGGGACCTGATTGTTACTTTGACTGGTCCCTGATTGCTACTTTGACTGGGACCTGATTGTTACTTTGACTGGTCCCTGATTGCTACTTTGACTGGGACCTGATTGTTACTTTGACTGGTCCCTGATTGTTACTTTGACTGGGACCTGATTGTTACTTTGACTGGGACATGATTGTTACTTTGACTGGGACATGATTGTCACTTTGACTGGGACCTGATTGTTACTTTGACTGGGACCTGATTGTTACTTTGACTGGGACATGATTGTTACTTTGACTGGGACATGATTGTCACTTTGACTGGGACCTGATTGTTACTTTGACTGGGACCTGATTGTTACTTTGACTGGGACCTGATTGTTACTTTGACTGGGACCTGATTGTTACTTTGACTAAGACCTGATTGTTATTTTGAGTAGGACCTGACGGGTACCTTGACTTGGACCTGAGTGTCAATGGATGCCATTCGTGTCGGATCCATATGAAGGGAGAAAAAATGTCCCAAGCTTTTCCTCTCACCTCATTAATGCTGCTTGTTGCATTTCTGTCACCTTGAGACCCAAACCCAACAGTTTCTGTTTTTTTTTCTGGTTGTTTGGGTCGTACGACGATGTACTGGAAGAAATGGATGTACTGGTTGTACTGGTCACATTGGTCGTTTTGGAGGCTCTGTATGTCCAGGAACGGAGCGTCAGACAGAGCAGGAAACTGCTCGTCCTCCCAGTTCCTCTGGCTGCTGGTTCTACTGGTGAACGTCGACAGCTCACCAAGGAATCAGCACTCGCTGCCAAATGTTTGTAACCCTTTCTCATCTGAAACGGAAACATCACAGCTCCAGAACTCTCGTTCCTCTCTGAGGCAGCATGACTCATGGGGCTAATGTCAGGGGCATTACTTTGGTTATTTCATGGTTAGTTTGACACACAGCTAATATTCAGATGGCAGGAGTTTAAACAGGAGGCCTAGGAATATGAAGTGCAAATGTGAGGGTGGTCAGTGCACACACAGTGCGTGCACATCCCCATGAGTGCGTGTTGTAGGTGGAAGGAGGGGTGCCTGGAGTCTGCCAAACAGTTCCTGACAGAACGGTGCCTCTCTCAGCTATTTCCTTCAAACAGCAATCAGGCCAAATCGAAGCAGCTGCTGGACTCTCCAATTGCACTAATCAAGTCCGTTTAGCGGCTCCACGGCCTCCTGAACAGGAACACACACATACTGCTGCTCTTTCAGCTCCTTCCACTGGTTGCAGCTCCAGTCAGAGATAATAATACTTATTGGATGAAGCTAACGGGAGCAGCTCCAGCAGGTTTTACACATAATGTTCATTTTGGTTGCAAATGGCAGATGCACAGGGGGCGCTGCCACGGTGTTCCGGGTCCGGCTTCCATGCAGCAGCTGTTTGCTGCCAGTCTAAACAACCCGGCACTAATCCGCTGAATTCCTTTCACTCACATGACAACAGCTCAGGTTAATGTTGCATGTTGAAAGCCAGACTGCAGGGATCCAAACACGCGTCTGGACCGGGCTCTGCTGGGATAACCACAGCCATGGCTCCCAGTTCCAGATCAAAATCAGCCTCCTAACTCATCTTTATCCTAACATTTAACAGCGGAGGAAGTGAAGTGTTCCAGTGTGGTCTGGCTGAGTAACCTTGGCTTCCTCTGTGAAGTATTTCACTCTGGCAGCCTTGGCTCGGCAAACACGGAGCACCTGGGACAACAGCGGCTGCTCCAGAGCCGCCGGCAATCACCGTCAGCCGCAAGGATACAATGAATCTGCTGCTGCCGCTCCACGCGGCCGTGCTGTGGCGTTAACCTGCTCTAAACATGTGCAGGAACCTGGAAATAATCTGCTCTGATTGCTAAAAGGATTTCAAAGTGTTTGCAGTGAGAACAGATGAAAGGAGGAACGATCCAAGCATGGCAGCCAATCCTTCCTCTCTGGCTCCTTCATTCTAGAAGCAGCAGCAAAGAGGCTGCAGGAAACACGTGCGTTTTAGAGGGGCCAATAAAACACATATTGTTGAAGGAGGTTCCTGACAGACACATTACCAGAACAGTCAACCAATTACGCGTCTTCAACAAACGCCTTGTTTAAACATTTTGGGTCTGATGCAAAAACTGTTCATACGGTGATTCAGGGAAAAATGTCTCCATCTTTCTCCTCTTTCTAATCTTCTCTCAGATACAAAAAAGTTTCCATGTTCTTACTGAATACCTTTTTCCCATAATTTCCCATAATTCATCCTCTGCAAAGAAATTATCTGGCAAGAAGCGAAGCATAATAATAATAACAATAATAATAATAATAGTAATAATAATGTTGGAACTGCGTGGATCGGAACAAGGACTCTTTAAGCCAGAATCGTCGTCTAGGGTGGGGCCCTTCCCTATCAGGAGGCCCCTCTCCTACCTACGGGACCAACTAGAGATTCCTCTGGATACCGGAGATCGTTTCCTTTTTCTCTAGATTTCATTGTGTTTTCATTGTCGATTTAAATCTTCTTCCAGTCCTAATGCATCTAATACAGTAAAATTAATCTCACTAAATGTGAATGACCTAAATAATCCAATAAAAACGTGAAAGGTCCTGACTAAGTTTAAGAAAGAAAAAAATAATTGATAATTTTCCTATAAGAAAGTATTTTTCTGAAATGGAAAACAAACAATTAAAAATATAGGCTTTAGAAATACATCCTTTAGCTAATTTAAAGGAGGATGTAAAAGGGGGCAGAAATCTTAATTTCTAATCATTTGATCACATTTGAATGATTAAAATAAAATAAAGATAAAGATGGAGGAATGAGCCTGATGTGGGGAAACCTGTAAGACCACATTGTTTAATATAAACGAACGATTAGATAAATCCTTTTATAAATCTGTGTTTGGTAATATTGCTCAGGATTCTTTACTATCAGGAAGTCCACAAACTGTAGCTAAAAGCCTTCAGCTGATCCAAAATGCTGCAGCCAGAGTTCTGATGTCACCGTCACACTAACCCATCTAGTTCCTGCTTCGGGCCCGGCCCCCCGTCCGCACACCCGGAACAGATGACCCCCCAGGCCAGAGCCAACTTGTCCCGCACAGGCCACCGAACCTGTGCTCCCTATCCTGTCCATCCACCATACCTCCTGGCTTCCCAAAAAAAAACAAAAAACACCCCGGACAAAGAGACAGGGAGCCAGACATGAAGCCCTTCAAACATCCACATCCAGAGCCCCACAGGATCCTGGGACCCCCCAAACCAGCCCCCGTGCCCCGTTTGATGCCCCCCACTACACTAAGTATTGGAGCCGATCAAGGGAGCCCAGAGAGATGGGTCTGATGGGGGTGCAGATGCTGTCTCAAGATTAATACGATCCAACAACAGATCTATGTTGCATTTGACGCACCACTACAAGATGAATCGACAGATTCGGCGGTATTCATTCGCAGCAAATCATTGCAGCCTGGTGGCGGTGGCGTTAGCATAGTAGCATGGACGACGAGATGATTGAAAATGAACCCAACGGAGATCTAGTCCTATTGGCAGACATCCATTTAAAATGTAGGCAACAGCATGAAAAAAGTGTTTTCTACTTTTACTTTTATACTTTAAGTAAATTTACAAGCCTGTACTTTGTTACTTTTACTGGAGTAAAGAAGTTTAATCAGTACTTCCACTTTTACCAGAGTATTTTTTTTACACAAGTATCTGTACTTTTATTCAAGTAAGGAAAGTGAGTACTTTTGCCATCTCTGTCCAGCAAGCAAACTGAAGGGGAAAGTGGGATGTTACAACCCAGGCACAGTGATAGATCCTTACATACCTGTACCCAGAACCTCTGAACCGGCATGCAGAACCATAACACGTGAAAAATAATTATCAAGATGATTGCCTGTGCACTGTGGACAGATGTTAGATCGTGCAAAACCCATCTTGGATAATCTTTGACCTGTATGGTGCACTCTGTGGAGGGTTTTGTATTGTATTAATTGTAAATTGGGGTTTCTAGTCATGTTAAAAGTTCTTAGACATATCTGAGCCCAGATGTTTGGTTCAAAGCTGACTGATAAATCCTCCCATTTAATAATAGGAAGAGATATTGTATCATCCAGTTTAGTCAGCGTCCTGTATAATTTAGACAGTAGTTTGGGGGGGGGGGGGGGGGGGGGGGGTAAACTCTAGAAACTCTGATATATTAGTTGGAATTTGTAAACCTCCATCAATATGTTTGAATTTGTTTTTAATTATAGCTTTAATTTGCTAATATTCTAAGAATTATTTTTGTTAATGCCGTATTGCAAATTTAATCTAGCAAATGTGACCATCATTTTAATTGATGCTACCCGACCCATAAGGGAGATCGGAAGAGATTCCATCTTTCTAGGTCCTCTTCTATCTTCTTTAAAAGAGGGATGTGGTTGAGTTTTGGTAACTCAGCTAGTTTAGATGACACAGTAATTCCCAAATATTTGATGTTTCCTGATTGCAATTGTAGACCTGAGGGATTCTGTAGAGAGCAATTGATTGGTAGTATTATAGATTTAGACCAATTTATAGAGTATTCTGAGACTTTTGAGAACGATTCTAGTAATCTAATTACTTGAGAGAGGCAAGTGTTTGAGTGCTGGAGATAAAGTAATACATCATCTGCGTAAAAACTAATTTTGTGTTCTATTTTCATGCCTTTTATACCTTTAACCACATTAGTTTGTCTGATTGTAGCAACTAGAGGCTCAATAAAAATGGCAAAAAGTGAGGGGGGGAGCGGGCATCCCTGCCTGGTGCCCCTCTGGAGACAAAAACTGGAAGATGATTGATTATTTTTCCTGACACAGGCTGTTGGGAAGCTGTATAATATTTTTAACCAATTTATAAAGGAATTGCCAAAGCGAAATGTATGTAGAGTAGCAAATAAAAATTTCCTATTTACTTTATCAAATGCTTTTTCTGCATCTAAAGACAATATATAGGATTTAATATTTTTACTGTAGGAATAATCTATTAAATTCAGCAGTCTGCGTGTGTTAGCAGCTGACTGCCTTCCTTTAATGAAACCAGTTTGATCTGGGTGGATTATGAGAGGACTGACTTTATCTAATCGTTTTGCTAAAGCTTTACAGATTATTTTAATATCCACATTAATTAAGGATATGGGACGATAGCTGGTGGGAAACATAGGATCTTTCCCTGGTTTAAGCAGGAGACTAATGGTGGCAGAATTCATATTAACTGGAAATTTGCCATTATCTTGAATTTCCTGCAGCATTCTGTGGAACGTTGAGGCCAAAATGTTCCAGAACTCTTTATAGAACTCAGTAGGGAACCCGTCTGGACCTTGTGCTTTATTGTTTGGCATGCTTTTTAATGCTTCCTGAACTTCAGCTGTAGACAGCGGTGAGTCCAGGGTCACTCTTTGACTCTCTGATAACTTAGGAAGAGTTATTTAACCAGAAATCACTTGATATCTGTCATGATGGGTTCACTGAAGGAGACCCAGTTATGCAGAACACCACTGACGGGCACAAGGATGAAAAGTTGAACAGTTTATTAAAGCACAAAACACACAGAATGTACTGATTCTGGTTCGGGCCTGGGAACTGGTTCACCGGAGTCTGCGTGAGAGACAGCACAGTTAGTGACTGCTGACAGGGTTTGATTTCCACTGGTTCACTGATTGTACCTTGAGGGTTCTTCAGGTTAACCTTGGGAGAGTCACTGTTGGTTCTGGAGAAGGGTTTGTCAGCAGAGTCCGTTTGCTGCTTCAGCGTCTCACGTCTTAGCTTGAACAGACCTTGGCTTAGATTTCCCAGCTCTAGTCCTGAGCTGCTTGGGGGCTCTCTGTGAATCTTCAGGGTTTGGCTCAGAGGGTCGGCTCGGCAGGTTAGCTCTTCCAGAGATCTCACAGAGGAGGCACGGGTTTCCTGGAAAACAGAGACAGTAGTTAGAATCCAGACTGGATTCAAAGTCATGGAGATACACTGAGGATCTAGGCTTTAGCGCTGACCAACTGGAACAACACTGCGGCGTTGAGGCAAGCTGTGCAGGAGGCTCCCTCAGAGGATCCACGGTGGACTCTGCTGGAGAAAGATGGGATTTCTCCAGCTCCCAACAATATCATTATCTGATGGATTTAACTGTGATGTGTATAAAGATTTATAGAAATCTCAGAATGCGTTGTTAATACTTACACTGTTAAAAAAGTAAATGGCAATTGTTGTTCTAACACACAATTGTATTGTAATCCAACTCAGAAATATAAATTTGACATCTAACAAATAAATACATGTTTGCCCAACTCAAATTCTCAGAAGTTGGTTTAACAAGGAGTTTTAAATCGCCTATGCAAGATTTTTTGAGTTCCCTCAACTGTAAACTCATGGGCATGCGCACTGCTTATGTTCATGGACACGCCCATTACGGTACGGGGTTTCCTATCCCTTTCTTCAAGTGCACAGCCTTTTTCCCTCGCGTTTGAGAAGACTGGCGGACATTGTCCTTTTATGCATCTGGAGAACCACGGAGGAACGACCCTGGGACCTTACCAGTTTTCTGAATCTTTTCTTTTCCCGGTGAGTGCTGCAAAGTACAGACAGTTAGCGGTTAGCTCCGTGAGTTAATATTCCCTTGTGGTGTATTGCCACCGAGTTGAAGCATGAGTTCACATGTTTTTCACGTTCTGATGAAAGGAAAAGCCGCGCGCATGCGCGTGCGTGTTTATAGTGCGCGTGTGCGCGTGCGTGTTTATGTCGCGCATGTGTGGGTGAGTGTTTATGCTAGAGAAAAGAGTGCCTGTTATTTTCATTGTACAAATGAAAAGAGACATTAAGTTGAGTGTAATAACTTATGAAATTTCTAAACTGTTTTATGTAGTGCAGTGTTGTTGCACTCAGGCACAGAATATTACAAGACTACATTATTTTACTTTCTTAATCCGATGTGGATATTTACTGTTTAACTGTAAGTGGTTTTATAATTATTTACATGTGGATTTTTTGCTTTCATGATTTTATTTGCTTTAAAAGAAAAACAGTGACATTAACATTTTATATGTTAACCCTGTAATGCAGCAGTTAATTCGTAATGAGTTAGAAAAGTTACATTACACACTGAAATTTATCATACTTGGAGAGATATAAACTGTACAGTTAAGAACAAGAAGTGAATGGATTTAACTAAGCCCTGTTGTGCTATGCAGGCAGGGTTTTTGGATACCCTGGATTCTGGATTCTCTCCTTAAATGGAGATGGCGAGCCAACCGTGCGAACATCTGGATTTGGACTGAAGAAGAGGATTTGGACTGAAGAGGACTTTCTTTTCTTGCATTCATCGTCCTGTCGGAGTGGTAGGACTAAAAAGAAAAACTCAGAGATAAAAAGGGAAAACCTTTTTCTTTTTCCGTTGGGAAACAAGACATTTTATTTCATTTTATTTTTTTTAAAGGGTGCACCCAATTTAAAGAGACTACAATTGAAAAAATCAAACTGAAGGCCGTCCAAATATGTAAAACTGTTATTTTTTCATATATGTTAATACACTTACTTCACAAAAAATTACCTGTGTGTTTTCCTCTTACTAAATCGGTGTCTTACTGTTTTTTCCCTCATCATCACTCCTTCTTACGAATCTAGAACATTCTGGTCCAGTGTCAGGTTACTTTGATCTGTGCAGTTAAGATTATGTTCTTGAACATGGTTTTATACTGTATCTATTGATACAATGTTTGACTTCAAGCAATAAAAATGTTGTATTAACATAATTTTTTGTGTGTTGAATGATTGGTAGTGAAGACGATTGGTTGGACTAAAAAAACTGAGTTGATAGAACTCAACTTGCAGATAACACTACAAAATCTGAGTTTGTAGAACTCAAAATCTATATGTCAAACTCATAAAACAAAGTTGATAGAACTCAGAACTTAAAGGTGAAACTCAAAAACCTAAGTTGGTAGAACTCAAAATTTCTATGTAACACTCCAAAAACCTACGTTGGCAGAACTCAAAAATCCTTGTAAACTCAACCACAGTAAATTTAAGTAAGGAAAACTCAAAAAACCAAATGCATCACGTTGCCTAGAAAATTTAAGTTCTGTCAACCTCTATTTTTTTTCAGTGTAGACTTAGACAGATTTAGAAATTTCGTTTGGAACAGCTCTCTGGACAATTTCATCTTTTTAAAAAGTGCAGCCTTGAAAAATAGTTAAAAAAAATATATATAAAACAGTAATATAAACATATGACTGTAAATTTACAGTTCTAACTTTTTTTTAATATAGTAAAGTACAATACAATAACCCATTCTACAAAACATTCATCAGTCTGATGGCGGTGGGGAAGAAGCTGTTGCAGAACCTGCTGGTCCTGCATTGAATGCTGTGAAGCCTCTTTCCAGAGGGCAGCAGGGAGAACAGCACGCAGCGCTGGTGGGCTCTCCTCATCCTCCACAGGAAGTCCAAGCGCTTCTGGGCCCTTTGGACCAGTGAGGTGGTGTTTCCAGTCCAGGTGAGGGTGTCTGTGATGAATGTGGTGCTGCTGACCACCTCTACAGCTGAGCTGTTGATGAGCAGTGGAGCGTGGTTAGGCCGCTTCTTCCTGAAGTCCACCATGATCTCCTTGGTCTTCTCCACCTTCAGGATCAGGCTGTTATCTCTGCACCACCAGCTGCTCCACCTCCTCTCTGTAGTCCAGGTCGTTGTCGTCTCTGATGAGGCCCACCACCGTGGTGTCGTCTGCAAACTTCACCATGTGATCGGTGGTGAACCTTGGGGACGCAGTCGTGTGTCATCAGGGTGAACAGCAGGGGGGTCAGGACGCAGCCCTGAGGGGAGGGGCTTAGACTGATGACATCAGAGGTGTTCTGACTGAGGTCTGTTGGTGAGGAAGTCTGGCAGCCAATAGCAGAGGGGTGTATTGAAGCCCAGCTGTTCCAGTTTGCCCATCAGATGCTGTGGGATGATGGTGCTGAAAGCTGAACTGAAGTCCAGGAACAGCATCCATCGTGGGTGTTCTTCTCCTCCATGTGTGCCAGGCTCAGGTGGAGAGAAGCAAAGATGGCGTCCTCAGTGGAGCGATTCCGTCGGTAGGCGAACTGGAACGGGTTCAATGTTGGCGGCAGATTGGAGATGATGTGTTCTTTAACCAGCCTTTGGAAGCACTTCATCATGATGGGAGTCAGAGCGACAGGCCGCTAATCATTGAGGGAGGCGACCTGAGGCTTCTTTGGGACTGGAATAATGGAGGCAGGCTGGAAGCATGCTGGCACTATGGATTGGTCCAGCCAGGTGTTAAAGATGTCTGTGAGGACACCAGCCAGCTGATCTGCACACTCCTTATACACCCGCCCAGGTATGTTATCAGGCCCTGGGGCCTTCCTCGGATTGGCTCTCCTCAGAGTTTTCCTCACTTCAGCTATGTCCAGGTTTAGTGCCTCCTCCCCCTGGTGTGGAACAGCTTTCACTGCTGGAGGCTGTTTAGTGCCTCAATCCTTCCAATGAAGTAGTTCAGTTCATTTATGAAGTCAGTGATTGCTGCATCTACCGGGGGTGGTGGTGGGGGGGGGGTGTTGTAGTCTGTGATCCGAATGCCTTTCCACATCCTCCTGGTGTTGCTGTTGTCGTGGAAAAGATCCTGGATCTTCTGGCTGTGCTTCTGCTTCGCTGATCTGATGGCACGGTTTAAGTTGCCATGCGTTGTTCTTAGCGCCTCTTTATCACCAGACTTGAAAGCTGAGTTCGGTGCTTTTAGCGATTTCCGAACCTCTCCATTTATCCAGGGTGGTTGGTTGGCCCGGGTGGTGATGTCCTTTTTGATGCCGATGTCCTCAATGCATTTGTTGATGTAGGCTGACACAGTCATGGCAAACTCATCAATATTTAACAAGTTGTCATATGTTGCTGCAGCCTTGAAGATGTTCCAGTCAGACCATTCAAAACAGTCTTGGAGTGTTTCCATGGCACCCTTAGACCACACTCTGACCTCTTTAACTGTTGGTTTAGCCCTGATCAGCTGGGGCTTAAATGCAGGGATAAGCATGACCATAGGCGGATCTACTGGGGTGGCATAGGGTGGCAAATGCCACCCTAAATGACAGCCTTGCCACCCCTGCTGCCACCCCAGTTGGCGGTAGGGGTGGCGAGGCTTATAAATTATAGATAATTTGAGAATTACGACCGCCAATTTCTAATGTCGGACTGCAGTGAATGCAGCACGAGATGACGCTAGAGCGACTGAGACTTGATTAGTTTTGAAAACCGAATGGGGCAAAGCGAGGGAGCCAGGGGTGATGGGGAGAGGAGACACAGGATGAAAAAGGTAAAAACTGATTAACTATCTATCTAGAAATTAAATCATAATGAAAGCACAATGTTGCTAGCATAGCTGCAATGCTGATTTTGAGATGATAAAAATCAGGTTGCAGAACGTTATTTCTCTAACTATGATGTTAGTTAGGCCTGATGTCTCAGCCTCATAAAGACATATTTGCGGTCAACTATGACAGAAAAGAGACTATCAAGTTTGGTTGCACTCAAATCAAAACGCAGAAAGGCATTGGATCTAAATACATTTGTGAAGCATTTTGCTGAGAAACATGGAAATCGCCGCATTCAGCTGTTATAGTCATATTAACTTTATGTTATGCTCTCTGGTGAGCCTTTACAGAGCTGCTACATTTTGTTTTGGCACCTGAGAAAATCTGATATTTACTTTAATAAAACCAAAAGTGTTGAAAGTAAAGTTAAAAATGTGATACTGGTGTGAATCCTGCTTAATATGAAGCAGAGTTGTTGTTTCTTTTTTGTATACATAGTATGAAACTATCCAGAAATGACCCGTATGAACCTACTCACAACATTTTTTGTACTTTTTCAGACTGGAAGCAAAATTTATTTTTATGTTGCTTCTTTTCAGATTTGTGGAGATTTTGATGTAACATACAGTACGTGCATTTTTGTTGATTTGTTGATACAGCAGTATGGAGGACCAACTCTGCCATATTTAAAAATAAATACAGAAATAAATAAATGCTTAATAAATAAATAAGCATACAATTAATTGCCACCAAAAATACAAACAACAAATAAATGTAAGTAGAAATTAAATTATACAGCTAGTCATAAATGTATATAACTCTTTTAATTAGCTTTTTTATTTATTTGCCTTTGTAATATTTACCTTATTTATTTTTTTGTCATTTATTATCTTCAACTTCATTTTTTAATTACTTATATTTTTAAGTATTTATTTAAGTGCATGTTATAATATTTTTGTCTGTTTTATTCTTCCTTTGTATTTTTTTACCCTAGTTATTTCTTCGCCGCTATTTCTTTCTGCCTGCCCTTTTAACATTTCTGCCTGCCATTATAATATAATTTCTAATTACATTTATTTGTTGATTTTATTTTTGGTGGCAATTAATTGTATGCTTATTCATTTATTGAGCATTTATTTATTTATTTCTGTATTTATTTTTAAATATGGCAGAGTTGGTCCTCCATATACAGCTCTATCTACAGCATATTTACATGCATGAAATGTCCCTTTCATGTTGCCTTAACTGCTGTATTTCAAGTTACTGAGGAACAAATGTGGTAAATGTGTGTTCAGAGTAAACAATACATGGATGTCTGGTACCTTTTTCGGGTGCCTTGACCCATTTATTTCTACTTTGTAGTTATGCTCACTTTAGTACAGCTCAGTCCATAGATCTCTAATAGGTACGTTTTTCTTTCTATAGTTTCTTCTTGTGCAAATGCTGCAAAGCTGCCTCTCTGACAGTCAATCTCACACATCTGCGACTCAGCACCTGTGTCTTACCTTAATACCTTTCCTGTGATAATGCCCCTCTAGAAGTAGTGTAATCATTCTTCTATCTCCTGTTAAGTGAGATCTCATTGTACGATGTATTTCTAATATGAAGGGTTTCACATGAAACACTTACTGTACATACTATTCTCACCAAACTGTGATAAGTGTGATTAAATTCAGTGTAAAGAAATGCCATATGTTGCCACCCCTCAAAAATCCCTGCCCCCCTCTCGCCACCCCATAAATATTTTTCTAAATCCGCCCCTGAGCATGACAGATAAGTGATCTGATGACCCGAGGTGGGGGTGGGGGGCTGCTCTGAATGCATCTTTGATGTTAGAGTAAATCAGGTCTAAAGGGTTTCAACCTCGAGTTGCAAAGTCGACATGTTGGTAAAAATGAGCGAGAACAGTCTTCAAGTTAGCCTGGTTAAAATCCCCAGCAATGATGAAAACACCCTCTTTGTGGAATCCCTCACACTAAGCGTGATTGTAGCGACAGTGGAGAGGAAAAACTCCCTTTGAACAGAAAGAAACCTCCAGCAGAATCAGGCTCAGTGTGAGCGGCCATCTGCTGAAACCTGCAGGGTTCCATCTTTCATTATGGGGTCCATGTCTACCATGTTGTGATTTATTGTGTGATTTAGTATATTTGTCATGAGACGATGAGCCTATATGAGTTTAAGAGGATTCTGCATGTTTCAGCTTTTGCATTAGCCTAATGGCTACTGGTGGATCTCTGGAAATGATGAGAAGAGGATATGTTGATTTAAAGGCACACTATGCAACATTTTTCAGTTAATTAATGTGTTCCATAACGTTTTGGATGATTAAATGAGTCATTTCAGGTTGAACAAAGGTATATTCGGCCACCCTGGTGGTCTGTGGGGGAAATACCGCACTTGCAATTGCAGGAGCCCTCGGCCCGCCCCCACAGGCTCAGAAGTCTCGCGAGAGTCGGTCTTGCTTTACGGCGAGAACTGCTACACGCCCCCAGTTAAAAGCATGCTCGTTGCTAGCGCAGTGGCGATCTTTCTGCAGTTATCAAGGCGGAACCAGCGTGAAAACAGCGAAAGCCCATGTCGGAGCAGGCAAGAAAGAGGAAAAGGGCTCCGGACAGAGAGAGGAGTCGTACACGGGTGAACATCGGGCAAGCTTTTTCCGAATGGCGAGAGCTGAAATAAAAAGAAGGCTGCAAGGCTGACGCGGACCTCGCGTTTCTGCTGATGCGATTGTAAGTAACATTGGAATGGTTTCTCTCTCTGTGTGTGCATGTTCATACTTTCACTGTGTTAGTCATTCGTTGCGTTCGCCTGTCTGCTAAGCTCAAAACAACCGCGCCTGGCTTGACGGAGAAACCAGGAGAACAGCTGAGCATATTTACGACAGTGCACTTTTACTTTCGCCCTCTGGGGGGAGCCTCGCTGGAAAATCAACACCGGTTGCATAGTGTACCTTTAAAAAGTTTATTCCTTTTTATATCAAACTTTAAAGATTGAGTCTAAATGCTGTCAATGTTGCATCATCTCAGTTCTTAATACCTGCTGTTGCTACATCTCATTTTCTTTTGCTCATTTATGTGCAGAATACACAAGGCTGCATGGTGGAGCAGTGGGTAGCACTGCTCTCTTGCAGCAAGAAGGTTCTGGGTTTGATTCCCGGCCCGGGGTCTGTCTGCATGGAGTTTGCTTGTTATCCCTGACCTGTCCAGGGTGGACCCTGCCTCTTGCCCATAGACTGCTGGAGCTAGACATTAGCACCACCCACCGAGGACTAAACGGGAGAAGATGGATAATGCAGAAAAAGCTTCTCTGTGTGTTGAGCAGTGAAACATTCACAGCTCTACAGTTTCATACTAACCAAGCATCCCTACAGGCTGCTAAGATAAAACCTGCTAATTAGTTTCTCTATACTGATGTTTGGTTAGCACAGATTAATTGCCCATTTCAATAAAGCCAAATTAGTCTGATGCTGAAAGAGTCAAAGAGGCCTTGGCGACAGAAAGCGAACTCTGAAAGTAACAGAAACTCCTGTCTGGTTAAATCATCCTCATTTTTGACAAAGCATCTCCATGATTTCTGAAGAAACGTTTGTGCCAAGGGTTCATGAAGCAGGATAATTGGTTTTGATAAGGCAGCACAGGTCAAATGAGTAGCAGTTCGTCTAAAATCTAACTTGTTGCTGCAATCATGGACGGTTTCAATGATTAAAGCAGCGCGGTCTGTAAGTCAGAGCAGTTCAGACTGATTTCACTCTCAGTCACACAAACTGTTCTGGGTAAGATGGTCCTCATAACCCTTCAGTGATCAGATCCTCACAAACCTGCCTGGAGTATGGTTCTGATGGTCTGCTCCAGAACCAGCTATTTCAATTCAATTCAGTTTATTTCTATAGTGCCAATTCAAAGTTTTCTATCTAAGGAAAACCAGCTGATTGCATCGACTCATTGACTCTTCAGCAATCCCTCACACTAAGCATGCTTGTAGCGACAGTGGAGAGGAAAAACTCCCTTTGAACAGGAAGAAACCTCCAGCAGAACCAGGCTCAGTGTGAGCGGCCATCTGCTGAGGCCCACTGGGGTTCAAGGAGACAGAAGCAGACATAGAAAAAGAAGCATAGATACAAAAGGCAACTGTCAACCAGCTCCACAGGCGGCCCCGTCCAGGAAACACACAGCCAGGCAGACGAGCTCCGAGCCAGCTCCCATGTCAGAGGATGAAGAGAGCACATCCAGTTAGTCACAGTGAGAGAAACAGGACTACACTGGAAAACAGGCCAAGCTCCAACATCTAGAAACAAAGGTGTTGATGGCAGCAGCACAGCTGATGTTTCTCTCCAGGATGGAGTCACAGCCAAACAGGAACAGACCAGATGAAGCTACTATGAGAAAAAGCAGAGAGAGCAGAACGTTAGAGATTGAACTAACAGATTCTGCAGAGTGGGAGAATAGAGATAGAATGAAGCAGAATGATGAAAAAGGGGTCCCTATGTCCTCCAGCAGTCTAAGCCTATAGCAGCAGAACTATAGAGATAGCTCAGGATAACCTGAGCCACTCTAACTAGAAGCTTTATCAAAAAGGAAAGTTTTAAGCCTAGCCTTAAAAGTAGACAGGGTGTCTGCCTCACGGACTAAAACTGGTAGTTGGTTCCACAGGAGAGGAGCCTGAGAACTAAAAGATCTGCCTCCCATTCTTCTTTTAGAAATTCTAGGAACCACTAGTAAACCTGCAGATTGAGAGTGAAGTGCTCTGTTAGGAACATAAGGAACAATCAGATCTCTGGATTTAACAGGAAGCCAATGAAGAGAAGCCAGGATAGGAGAGATATGATCTCTCTTTTTCATTTTCATCAGAACTCTGGCTGCAGCATTTTGGATCAGCTGAAGGCTTTTAACTACAGTTAGTCGACTTCCTGATAGTAAAGAATTACAATAGTCCAGCCTTGAAGTAACAAATGCATGGACTAGTTTCTCAACATCACCCCTGGACAGGAGATTGCTCATTTTTGCAATATTCCTCAGATGAAAGAAGGAAATTCTAGAAACCTCTTTGATCTGGGATTTAAATGACAGGTCCTGATCAAAAATAACACCAAGATTTTTTACTTTGTTATCTGAAATCAGTTTAATCCCATCCAAATGAAGTGACTGACTAATCAGCTTCTTTTTCAAAGAATCTGGTAAAGTAAAGAGAATTGGTCCTAGCACTGATCCCTGTGGTACTCCACAGGTAATTCTCACTGTCTACTGTCATCATGCAGAGCAGCTCCCTGCGCTACAGCAGAGAGTAACCCTTTCCAATTCAAATCCCGATTGCAAACGAAATATTCAAAGCTGCTAATTATCCTGCCCTAGATTGCAAAATTGAATCATGAACATTTTTTTTTATCTGACAGAGTTGTCTCACACAAAATAACTGTATTTTGGATCTACAGCCTCATTCTCCTCTAGTCTCCCTGTGTCTTTGACTGCTTCTGCTTTCTTCTTCTTTTTTCTTTTGCTGGATGCAATCAGCTAATGGTGCATTTATGTCATCAGTTGCTATTGCGTGTCGAACTAAATGGCTGAACTTAATGTATTTTTGCCTTACACATTTTTGTAAATATCCCCACGTTTCTACCTCCCAGTTATCCATCTCTGGTACGCCGAAGTATCAGGGCCAGGCTAGAGATGTTTCTTTTAAATACGACAATAAAGTTCTAATATTACAAGAATAAAATCGTAACATTACAATAATATATATATATTTTCAAGAATAAAGTCGTAAATATATGAGTTGTGCCATGATGACTTCTCTTAATTTTTCAACTTTATTCTTGTAATATTACAACTTTATAATGTAATAATAATATTCTTTTATGTTATGACTTTATTCTCGTATATATATAAAAAAAAATCTGTAGCCTGGCCCTATCCCTCCGTCGTACGGTTTAGGACAGCCAATAGAGACTTTTCTTGCTGAGGAGTTGGCGACACTGCTGACAGCAGCAGGTAGGGACTTCAGGAGGTCCCTAAGCTAAGCAGGCTAAGTTTCTGCTCGATCCAAATACCTCAGATGACCAAAGCAAACCTGGCAGATCTTTGTAGGCGATGCCGCTCTTTTTAAATGCTGCATCGCTTGCAGAGTTGAAGCTGCTGTAAATCATATCTGCGCACCATGCTGAAGCATTTTAATCAGACCATTCATCTCCATTGTGACACGTTAATTCAAAGCAAGAATACACCTTGTGAACGTTTTGTTTTCACTTGGATGGGATCGTAAAGTCAGATAATACACAGTCCCAGCTGCTCACTAATGGTGCTTGTGTAAAGCAAATGGCCCGTGGCTAAGTTCAAACACAGAGACTGAATTCAAACTAGTTCCAAAGTATGTCATAAATCTCTGAGACAGTGATGGCGGCGGTCACACTCTACCCACATTTCATACCTAAAAACACAAAATAGCTTGTTAGCATTCACTGTGGTGAGCAATTAACTCGTTATTGGAGCTGTTTACAGAAGTGCTAATTTGAAGGAATTCCCCAGGAAATGGGGAGTTCTGCCTCGTCTGAAGGTCATTCAAACACCTCGTCCGCTAGAAGCAGACTTAGAAGGTGACTTTCATACGTGCTTGAGGTCTTTGCAGACTTGAATACATTTTATATGTGGGTTTTGCCTGCCTACAGCATCCAACAGGGAGAGCAGTAAGAAAAACACTGCAATTACAACTGTTGAAGATCACTGGCATAAAAAAAAGAGGGCAGGCTGTAGACTTCACCAGCGGTGCCAGAGGTTATAGAGTTCCCAGGCTTAATTATACGAAGTGGGAAGAGCTGGTTTTATTCCTGCACAGCTAGCATTGTTGTCCTGTTTAATTAAAAACACATAGAAGTTCCCTCTGAGCTTTATATGTCCGTGAGTCCGTCTTCAGACGTGGTGGAGAGCGCATCGTGTAAAAGTTTTTCGCTCTGAGGACGGAGCAAAAAGTTGCAGCAGTGCTATATTTTCCTGCTGGGTGGTCCCTCCTCCATTAGCGCCTGGGTCATTTTGCCTTCGAATGGAAACATTCTTTAGCGTCCAGAGATGTGCTTAATATAGAGTCGTAATAAAACACCTCCAGCCGCTGGCGTGTTGTCTCACTAAATAACATCTAACTGCCCATTACTCCCCATTAAGGCTAATGGTTTCACTAATTAGGATAATTCCATAAAAGGTTCTGTGTTTAGAGCGAGTTTTGTCTGGAATTAAGTCACTGACAGAAGTGCCCACTCTCACATGCACCCAGCGGTGCAAACAAAGCAAGGCCATAAGTTTGCAGCCTTTTGGCGATTACAGAAATGCTCTCCCACTGATCCAGCCTTCGGTTTCACTGGTTAGGAGGTCAGTTACCCTTCCTTTCTCTTCATGATGTAATGCTCAATTAAACTGGCTTTAAACAGTAATAATGTTTGTGTAAACAACAGGAAAGCTCCTATTAAAGCAGCAGTGATGGGAACTCAGGAAAGGAACTGCTGCAGTTTCTCTGAACATCAATCAATTTCAGCTCAGTTACAAAATGTACACCTTCCTTCCTTCCTTCCTTCCTTCCTTCCTTCCTTCCTTCCTTCCTTCCTTCCTTCCTTCCTTCCTTCCTTCCTTCCTTCCTTCCTTCCTTCCTTCCTTCCTTCCTTCCTTCCTTCCTTCCTCAGGGCTGCATCTCGTCGGCAGTGCATCGGCTGGTCCTGCTTTGATTTAGAGGATGGACTGAAGTGTCACACCAGAGTGTCAATGATAGGGCGGTGCCCCGCCCCCCACCTGCAGCTCCACAGCTTCACGCTTCTGTTCTGTTTGAGTATATTTTGTTTTGCTAAATGATTTGAACTTTCCTACCAACTGTCTCACCTTGAATAATGGGCACATCTGTCCCTTTTATGACATTTTTTATTGCAAATATTGATATTTTTTACACTGAATCACAGGACGGCCAACAGCTACTTTTCTTCCATTGTGTAAATAACAGGAAATGTTACACTTCAGTTCAGTTGCTTGAGAGGTTAGAAGCCTAAAATATATATTAGAATGAAAGGAATAACTTTATGATGGCAACTGCCACCAACAGGAAGGAACCTGGACCCAGAGAGATCGAATTATTGAATTCTGGTGTTGAAACAGAGACAAATACAAAGACTAAGCTGTCTTTATCGTATTATTAAACTGTAGAGTTTATTATTAAACTGCCGTTTAATAATAAGTCAGATAAATACAACGTACAATATACAAAGAGTGTATATAGTACCTAAAAAGCATAAAAGAAAAGAGTTGTGATGTCCTGGAGTATTTTTCCTTTAGATATAAAGATATCTGCCCAGTAGAGAGCTAAGGGAAGACTACACAGTAGTTGACTTGTATTATTGCACTTGTATTACAGAGATGGACTGACCGTACAAATAAATAAAAAATACACAGTTCTATTCAGTTTGTCTCTGAGCAGGGAGGGCTTTATGGTGCTAAATGTACTTGAGATGTCCAGTAAGAGAATCCTTGCTGTGGTGCTTCCCTTATTCAGGTGGGAGTGGACTTAGTGTAGTAGGTAGAGGATTGCGTCCTCTACTCCTTTGACTTTCTGTCGACCCAAATCTCCTGCTTCAAGTAACTCTGCAGTTGTGTCAAAGGTACTCACATTTGTTACTTAAGTAGAAGTATAGATGCTGCAGTTGAAGGATCAACTTGACCTCTTTAGTCAAGTAAAAGAGAAAAACTATGTGCTCCAAAAACTACTTAAAGTATAAAAGTTAAAGTAACCTTTAAAAAAAAACAGCCAGATGCCACTATATGAATTGAAAGCTAAATTTTTCGACTATTTCTAAAAGTTCTCTGAGATAGGGCCAAGGATGAGAGAGGTCTTGTTGGTCTCCGTCTCCCGATACGCTCTCGCCTGTGTCCGACCTTTCAGACATTTCAACATCTTTTTCTGAATCCTACATTGTAGCATGGCATAGACAATTCACGTTAGCAGTTTGAGAAAAATAAGAGCAATCTCCTGTCCAGGGGTGATGCTGAGAAACTAGTCCATGCATTTGTTACTTCAAGGCTGGACTATTGTAATTCTTTACTATCAGGAAGTCCACAAACTGTAGTTAAAAGCCTTCAGCTGATCCAAAATGCTGCAGTCAGAGTTCTAATGAAAATGAAAAAGAGAGATCATATCTCGCCTATCCTGGCTTCTCTTCATTGGCTTCCTGTTAAATCCAGAATAGAATTTAAAATCCTCCTTCTCACATATAAAGCCTTAAATGGCCAAGCTCCATCTGATATCAGAGATCTGATTGTTCCTTATGTTCCTAACAGAGCACTTCGCTCTCAATCTGCAGGTTTACTAGTGGTTCCTAGAATTTCTAAAAGTAGAATGGGAGGCAGATCTTTTAGTTATCAGGCTCCTCTCCTGTGGAACCAACTACCAGTTTTAGGCCCCGTCCACACGAAGACAAAACGAACACGAAACGCTAATATTTTCCAGAACGTTTGTCGTAAAGACGGAGACGTAAAATAAATGTGATCGTCCACACGAATGCATGAAAACGCTGCAAAATGTATGCCAGGCCTGTAAGTGGCGCTGTGGTGCCAAAGCAAAAATAGGCGACGAAATGTTGGGCATGCGCAGTAATATTTATACATGGTTGCCCTGCGGGTCCATTTTCGTGGTTCAGTCAAATTCAGGTGCTGAACTATGTGGTCGATATTGCTCTGTTCTTCCTGGAGATATTCCAGAAGAAGAAGATTCTGTTGTAAGCCCGACAGCAGGGTGAGTAGCATGAGCAGCAACCATTCAACACAGTACGGCGCCATTGTTGTTGTGATACTGTGTCGCGCATGCGTGTTTAGAGGCGACGCTATGACGCATGCGTGTAAGAAAAAAAATGCGGTTAGAGCTTAAAGATGGAAACGCGAAAACGGCGTTTCAAAATCTTCCCTATCTGAAGGCTTAATAAAAAAAAGATCGTTTACAGACCCCCGAAACGCCGGCTTCGTGTGGATGAGAGGCTGGTTTGGTGAAAAATTTGTGCGTTTAGGCCAGGGTTTGACTTTGTGTGGACGGGGCCTTAGTCCGTGAGGCAGACACCCTGTCTACTTTTAAGGCTAGAAGTCCCAGAGATACGAGAATTTCCATCAGCCTCAGTCCCCCCAACAGTACTTATCAACTCATGAGTCCCTTTTCAGATGTAAATGCCCCATTAGCGCTGTGGCTGGAAAACCATTCCTCCCCTTAAGTTTCGATTTTAGCTCAAGTCTCTCTCTTTGAGAGTGTTTTACCTAAGGGCAGGGGGAAAAAAAAACATATTTGTAATTAAATATAACTAGGTCTACGTCATCAGTGTCACCAATGATTTCAGAGCAGCCACCAGCGCAGCGATCAGACGATAACCGATCTGTACAATGAAAATAGCTGCATGAGCTGGAACGCTGTAAAGAAGGAAAGAAAGAATATTTATGCAATAATATCCATCTGGCCTATTTACTATGGGGCAAATATAACTCAAGTGATCTCTTCTCTCTCCTCCGCTGCAGACATGCAGACAGCATCGTAAAACTGCAGTAAAGTTGGTATTATATTCAAACACTGGGCTTTTCCAGATTAACAACTCGTCGGAGATTATTTATTCTACAAAACAGAAACTTCTCCACAACCAGAGCAAGGCAGACCCTGAGCTACAACCGTAGTTTCCTCAAAACGAGCCTCTTATCACGCTGGGAGAATTACATTAGACTCTATGGGGAGCTCGCTGCTCCAAAAATGCTCCGTCTGCAAGTTGCAAAATAATCAGAGAGAAATATTCAAAAGCGTCACCAAGGAGAGGTGGATTATTATCACATTCATTTCATGTGTATCTCATCTCATGTCTTTCATATCACATTTATTGGATTTGAAAATAATACTTTTTGAGGAATTTCACAAAGCCTAAATGACAAATGGCACCTCTATTTTATTATTAGAATAAGTGTAAAATGAGCAATGACTACACTATAGATCCATTTAGTGCCTCCAAACTTGTACGATACACAGATAACCTCATCTGGATTGGACTACAGCTCTTACTTTGGGAAAATGTACTAAACTCTATTTTTGGGATTTTTTCATTGTTATTATCAGCATATAATAGCCAACAATTACACTATAGATCATTGCAGTGCCACACAACCTGTAGGATACATAGATAACCACATCTAGTTCACACTACAACTCTTACTTTCGGAATGTGTCCTAAACTTTCTTTTTTTAAAGATTTTAAAGGTGTTATTATAAGCAGGCCAGGTTTGCAATCTGTCATGTTGGGGTTCAGGTTTGTAACCCACATGCAGAACACCAAGGAGTCAGAGTGAAATTTTAACAATTTATTGATGATAAGCACAAGATTAGCTGACAGATTCTGGAATCAGATCTGGGACTGGTCACACAAGGCTCTCTGCAGAGAGGGACAGTTAGGTTAGCCAGGCAGCTAATGATCAGGTAGCTGAGAGAATGTGCAGATCTGTACCTGTTCAGAGATTCAGGCAGAACTTCAGAGGGAGGGAACCAGGAGGGTCTAGAGACTGATCGACGGCAGAGGGCTTGGCAGAGACAGAACTTAGCTTCAGGCTTGTGAGTGTTTAGAGCTTCTCCAAGTTTGCTTCTTGAAGGATGGTTGGCAGGTCCAGACAGTTTGATCTTCAGGTTTGTTACTGAGAGCAGGCAGGCAGGTTTTCAGTTGAGTTGCTCTTCCAGAGCTCCAGGTCTCAGTCAGATTCTTCCTAGGAGGCAGAGAGGACAGAAAACTGATTAGGTTCAAGTCAGGCTTTCAGGGAGTCAGAGAATCAGGCAGGCTGGTTGGCTCAGGCTTGCTAACCGTAACTGGCTTAACAAATTAATTTGGGCTAGTATCTAGTACCCATTATGACACCAGCTACCAGCGTCGTAGCCTACAGCCGCGTGCGTCATCAACACAAAATGCAGCGTGGAAGCCACAGCAGCATGGAGGCGACCGTGGAGGCGACAAAGCAGCAGTATGATCACTTAAAACAGTTTTATGACCAGGTGGTCGGTGAGGATGATGGCAACAATCTTACATTTCTCTGCAAACTTTGTCCGCCGGCTTTCAGTAAAAAAATCCGCACTTAAACCTGCCTGGTATCATTTTCCAGGATTCCAGTATTCCTTTTTAGTATGTACTAAAATGGAATTTCAAATGGAAAAAAATATTAAAATAAAAAAAAACATTTGCACCTTAAAGACTACTTTCCTGTTTTTCTTTTAATAATTCCTCATAAAAAAGACCATTCAAGCAGCACATTTTTCCTGATGTTTTTGAGAATATACTGTAGGGGTGAAAGCTGCAGCTGCTACTAGTGTGAAGTGAATGGACAGCAACAAAGCATTAAAGCAACAATGGGGAAATGCGGTCCCCTCAATGCTAATGGAAACCCTGGTTGGATAAGGATTCAAAACTGGATATTAAGATGAAATTTGATGCACAGTTTCAGAGTTACAACTGATAAAATAATTGCTGTCTGTGGTTCTACAGTAGGCTATGGTGTAATTGAGCAATATATGAAAAAAAAAAAAAAGAACTATGAACTAGTCCATTTTTTGGAACTGTGAACTTAGTTCAAAATTTTAAATTATGAACTATGAACTGAATTAGTTCATTTTAAAATGTGTGAACTGAACTTTGAACTAGTTCACGTAGAAAGAGAACTTTCCCAACACTGGCTAGAGTACCCTAAACTGGCAAACACTCTGGCGTTGAGGTAGTGGCAGTCAGCAGCTTAAGAACACTCCGTTAACGAGGAAACCATCAGCAGGTGTGTGAGGAGGCGGACCAGAACCAGGCGCCTCCTGGTGGAGGAAGGGAGACAAACACAGAAACACAAACACACAGACAGGAGTCCTGAAAATCGAGAAAAAACAAGAGTCGATTTTTGAAAAGGGTTTGTTCAAAATTCTTACTTTATTCTATTTTCACTTTTAAAATGACAAACATATAACTCCAGGTTCTTATTTCCCTCCTTCCTGGTAGTGTTTTATGGGGCAGTGTTTGCTCCATCAGCCTTCATGGCTGAGACAGAGGAGGTCACATCATTCAAACCGGTTTCTCTTCCACACAATAAGCTAACTCAGCTTTGTTACAGGGATGTAATTAGACAACCATCAATTAATTAATCAAGTTTTGAAGTTTGTGCACTACAATTAGTGTTTGCATTTTTTTTTCATTAAATTTCTTAAAATAATTTAAAAATAATAAAAATGTATTTTTGGAAGTGGGTGGCACTGCTGCCTAGCAGCAAGAAGGTTCTGGGTTTGATTCCCCGCTCGGGGTCTTTTTGCATGGAGTTTGCATGTTCTCCCTGAGCATGCGTGGGTTCTCTCCGGGTACTCCCACTGTGAGTGTGTGTGAATGCTTGCTTGTCCTGTTTGTCTCTGTGTTGTCCTGCGATGGACTGGAGACCTGTCCAGGGTGGACCCCGTCTCTCACCCACGGACAGCTGGAGATAGACACCAGCACCCCTCGTGACCCCAGCAGGGGTAAAGCGTGATGGAAAATGGATGGAAAAACTTATTTTAGAAATAGATTGAGTGAAAACATTCATCCTACGTTATCTATTTTTGCAAGAAAGTATGAAATGAAATGAGATTTAACCTAAATAACGATTAATCAGTGATCAGTGCCCCTGTCATGCCGATAGTGACAAAGTCTCAGTATTTGAGGAGTTGGGAGTGAGAATGTGTCGGTCAATGTAAGTTCAGGTCAATACCTGAACTTAGCGCACCAAGAAAGATAAATAAGATGCAGACATTTAGTGTCATTAGTATGAATATGAAAACGTGTTAATATAAACTTTTCAGCAAACACTAGAATAGAAATAATAAATCAAACTAGCATTTTTTTATGCTCTGCAATTTAAACAAAATGAATCTATAATTGAGGCAATAAAGGATGTTAAAAATAATTTTACACTATTTTGTGCAACAGCAGTGAAAGCGAAGGGATTTCAATAATGTTAAAGCTACAGTGTGTAACTTTTAGCGACATCTAGCGGTCAGACTGCAGACTGCAGCAACATGAACATCTCCCCCCCACCGCTTCTCCCCCCCAACAGTACGGCGAGCGTTACGGGACAAAATGTCTTCCACGACGTCCGCATCACCTACCTTCTCAAGTGATGAGGTTTGTTTACATAGATAATTTTACAGATAGTATTTCATTAGTCTGTGTAGGGTATAGATTTCATGTAGACTTAAGATAATAAATATACCCGTTATTTTTTCTACATCGTTGTGACGTTTTGGCGATCTCGCAATCGCTAGTTTGTTGGCTCTGCGCTGCCGTAGGGCAAAGATGTCTGCCTCCATGGCTGCGAGACCCGCTCCTATGTAATTATAAATAACGAGTTCTAAGGCAACGCAAATATTAAGGTTAAGAGGCTGAGCTCGTAGATGATGATAAATAACATAGTTATGTATATAATATATTACATTTCTGACTGTATATCCCTGTAATTATTACACACTGTAGCTTTAAATGATGATAATCGACCCAAAAAAAACAGAAAAGAACTGATTATGAGAAATCTTCGTTATACGTGTTTTTTTTTTCAGAAATCTTAGAAACTGAGATTGTTTTTATGTTAAACACGAAACATAGCATTTTAATAAAACTTTTTTTATTAATAACCCTTGTTTTTACTCTTTGCTGTTCAATTTCACGTTGAAAAAGTTATTTTCGAGTTTTTTATTCTTGTGTAGCTCTGAGGTGTCTTTAACATGCTTGTTTCATAAAGATGATTATCTAGGCTCATAATTTTAATTAAAGGTTTTCTATCGTCAAAAAGTGAACAGATTTAGATCCAGCAGAAGTCACTCCTCCTCGTAGAGGAGGCTGTGTCATTTTCATCGTAGAACATGAAAAAAATCCAATCTACTTAATGATAATTGAACTTTATTGATCTCATATTGGAGAAATTTACCTCTACCTTTAACCCATCCCCTTGGGGAACAGTGGGCTGCCATTGTGCGGCGACTGGGGAGCTCAGGGACCCAGAGTGGCAGCCTGTGGGAGTGGGTCTTGAACTCAGAACTGGATTCCAAGCTCTATGTCCTAACCACTAGACCACCGCTGCCCCCGTCTGCCTTGTTTCTGTTTAGAGTCTCAGACGGCATTGTGCTTTTGAAGGCTGTTCAAAGTGTTTGTTAATGCTGAGGTAATGATGAACACCACGTGCCGCAGTCATCCCATATGGACTTGGTAAAAGTTTCCCCATCCCCCTGAGACGTTGCTATTTTCTCTGATTACATGTGACAGCCTCTGGCCTGCGCTGAAGACCTTCTCCTGACAAGGAAGACTGACAATTATCCTCATTTGCAGCACAACTCTTTGCAGTCTTTCTAGACGCAGCCGATCAAACCAACTTCATGTAGGACAAATAAACGAGAAGCATAGATTTCTGAATATTCTGGGTTTTTTATATCTGAGGTTTTGTGTAGACAGGATCTCTTTCTTTGAGTGAATTTACTTTTGTAGAAATAATAAAGCCTGAGGTGGTACACGGCTTGAAACATGTCAAATCTTGACTTTCTAAGAGCCATTCAAAACATTTTTACAATGAAAATGTGAAAAGGTCTTTACAATTATATTAATGCACTTTAGCTTTGTTCTAGTTGATTTTAAAGCAATCTCTTCTCTCAGAGACAGAGCAGCAATCAGCAGAGACACAAGGACGAGGATCTGGAGCATCAGGCTGGACAATGGGGGATAATGTTGTCTGTTTTGGTTGTGTAGCCATGGAAGCCTGGCAAAGATTTGCTCCAGATGTTAAAATACTTATTAGCAGAAAAATCTTGAATTCTTTTATTAGAATGGCAGCATGAAGAACCTGCTAACTGACAAAACTAAGTGTAACTAAGTGTAGGCACCTCGACCTGCTGTGACCTTTGCCCTCCAACAGCAGCTGAGTTTACTGTCGAGGAAGTCCTCCAACATATGGAAAAACATGTTCCAGGAGTCGCAGCCCAGTCAAATGTGTGCGTCTCAAATGTGAAACACAATTCGAATACACATTGTAGATTAACCGATCTGTCTTCAAGCATCACATCACTGTCCCATCGTCAGAGCATTCTAGTTTCCCATCCTCAGAGGATTCTGGTGTCCCATTGTCGGAGCATTCTGCATTCGATCATCGGACCATTGTGCATCCCATCCTCAGAGCATCCTGGTGTCCCATCGTTGGAGCATCCTGGCGTCCCATCGTTGGAGCATCCTGGCGTCCCATCGTTCGGAGCATCTTGGGATTCCATCCTCAGAGGATTCTGGCCTCCCATCCTCAGAGCATCCTGGTGTCCCATCGTTGGAGCATCCTGGCGTCCCATCGTTGGAGCATCCTGACGTCCCATCGTTGGAGCATCCTGGCGTCCCATCGTTGGGGCATCCTGACGTCCCATCGTTGGAGCATCCTGGCATCCCATCGTTGGAGCATCCTGGCGTCCCATCGTTGGCGCATCCTGGCGCCCCATCGTTGGAGAATCCTGGCGTCCCATCGTTGGAGCATCCTGGCGTCCCATCCTCAGAGGATTCTGGCCTCCTATCCTCAGAGCATCTTGGTGTCCCATCCTCAGAGCATCCTGGCCTCCCATCCTCAGAGCATCCTGGCGTCCCATCGTTGGCGCATCCTGGCGCCCCATCGTTGGAGCATCCTGGCGTCCCATCCTCAGAGGATTCTGGCCTCCTATCCTCAGAGCATCCTGGTGTCCCATCCTCAGAGCATCCTGGCCTCCCATCCTCAGAGCATCCTGGCGTCCCATTGTTGGCGCATCCTGGCGTCCCATCGTTGGCGCATCCTGGCGTCCCATCGTTGGAGCATCCTGGCGTCCCATCGTTGGCGCATCCTGGCGTCCCATCGTTGGCGCATCCTGGCGTCCCATCGTTGGAGTATCCTGGCGTCCCATCGTTGGCGCATCCTGGCGTCCCATCGTTGGAGCATCCTAGGGTCCCATCGTTGGAGCATCCTGGCGTCCCATCGTTGGAGCATCCTGGCGTCCCATCGTTGGAGCATCCTGGCGTCCTATCCTCAGAGCATCCTGGTGTCCCATCCTCAGAGCATCCTGGCCTCCCATCCTCAGAGCATCCTGGCGTCCCATTGTTGGCGCATCCTGGCGTCCCATCGTTGACGCATCCTGGCGTCCCATCGTTGGAGCATTCTGGCGTCCCATCGTTGGCGCATCCTGGCGTCCCATCGTTGGAGCATCCTGGCGTCCCATCGTTGGCGCATCCTGGCGTCCCATCGTTGGAGCATCCTGGCGTCCCATCGTTGGCGCATCCTGGCGTCCCATCGTTGGAGCATCCTGGCGTCCCATCGTTGGCGCATCCTGGCGTCCCATCGTTGGAGCATCCTGGCGTCCCATCGTTGGAGCATCCTGGAGTCCCATCGTTGGAGTATCCTGGCGTCCCATCGTTGGAGTATCCTGGCGTCCCATCGTTGGCGCATCCTGGCGTCCCATCGTTGGAGTATCCTGGCGTCCCATCGTTGGCGCATCCTGGCGTCCCATCGTTGGAGCATCCTAGGGTCCCATCATTGGAGCATCCTGGCGTCCCATCGTTGGAGCATCCTGGCGTCCCATCGTTGGAGCATCCTGGCGTCCCATCATTGGCGCATCCTGGCGTCCCATCGTTGGAGTAACCTGGCGTCCCATCGTTGGAGTATCCTGGCGTCCCATCGTTGGCGCATCCTGGCGTCCCATCGTTGGAGTATCCTGGCGTCCCATCGTTGGCGCATCCTGGCGTCCCATCGTTGGAGTATCCTGGCGTCCCATCGTTGGCGCATCCTGGCGTCCCATCGTTGGAGCATCCTAGGGTCCCATCATTGGAGCATCCTGGCGTCCCATCGTTGGAGCATCCTGGCGTCCCATCGTTGGAGCATCCTGGCGTCCCATCGTTGGAGCATCATGGCGTCCCATCGTTGGCGCATCCTGGCGTCCCATCGTTGGAGCATCCTGGAGTCCCATCGTTGGAGTATCCTGGCGTCCCATCGTTGGAGTATCCTGGCGTCCCATCGTTGGCGCATCCTGGCGTCCCATCGTTGGAGTATCCTGGCGTCCCATCGTTGGCGCATCCTGGCGTCCCATCGTTGGAGCATCCTAGGGTCCCATCATTGGAGCATCCTGGCGTCCCATCGTTGGAGCATCCTGGCGTCCCATCGTTGGCGCATCCTGGCGTCCCATCGTTGGAGCATCCTGGCGTCCCATCGTTGGAGCATCCTGGAGTCCCATCGTTGGAGTATCCTGGCGTCCCATCGTTGGAGTATCCTGGCGTCCCATCGTTGGAGCATCCTAGGGTCCCATCGTTGGAGCATCCTAGGGTCCCATCATTGGAGCATCCTGGCGTCCCATCGTTGGAGCATCCTGGCGTCCCATCGTTGGAGCATCCTGGCGTCCCATCGTTGGAGCATCCTAGCGTCCCATCGTTGGAGCATCCTGGAGTCCCATCGTTGGAGCATCCTGGAGTCCCATCGTTGGAGCATCCTAGCGCCCCATCGTTGGCGTATCCTGGCATCCCATCGGTGGCGCATCCTGGTGTCCCATCGTTGGAGCATCCTAGCGCCCCATCGTTGGCGTATCCTGGCGTCCCATCGTTGGAGTATCCTGGCGTCCCATCGTTGGCGCATCCTGGCGTCCCATCGTTGGAGTATCCTGGCGTCCCATCGTTGGCGCATCCTGGCGTCCCATCGTTGGAGCATCCTGGCGTCCCATCCTCAGAGCATCCTGGCGTCCCATCGTTGGAGCATCCTGGCGTCCCATCGTTGGTGCATCCTGGCGTCCCATCGTTGGAGCATCCTGGCGTCCCATCGTTGGAGCATCCTGGCGTCCCATCGTTGGAGTATCCTGGCGTCCCATCGTTGGCGCATCCTGGCGTCCCATCGTTGGCGCATCCTGGCGTCCCATCGTTGGAGCATCCTGGCATCCCAATGTTTCATGATGAAATTCAGAATTCTGAACTTTTGCAGATCAGTCCAGATCAGAGGAGACCAACCAGAAAAGCTGATCCAGAGGTTTTCTTGGACACAGACACTAAATGCAAGCTGTCCTCGCTACTGCCGAGCTTTCTGCATATGAAAAATAAATAGATATAGAGGAGTTGAAGTTCACAAAGACCAAGCTCTGATAATTATTAATGAGTCGTGGCAAATCATTTTAGAAATGCCTACAAGAGCTAAAAATGTTAAAACCTACCAGTAAAAAATATTCAATTGTATATTCCGGTACTTACACTTTTGCCATAAACATTAAAAACTCCCTCATTCACTGCTATTAAATTTCTATTCACTACGAGCGGCAGCAGGAAATCCCCCACAGGCTAGCAGCAGCAGAGAGCTTTCAGCTGGGATTCCCAGTGCTGCCTGTTGGCGGTATGCTCTCTAGCTGGAAGCTACAGAACAGAGCATATAAACATCAGAGCGCCGAGCAGCTGGACCACAGTTCTATCCACCGTACAGATTTCTGTGTTTCAGCTTCTTTGATACCAGCATGCCTTCGGTGTGAACACAGCATTAGATTTTGTTGTCTAACCATCAGAGTGGATCTCTGCCATGATTGGTTCCTGTACATGTCAATCAGCCCTCTGCTCCTCCCAGCAGCTCTTCTGTTCCACTCCTCATCCAGGAGTCTCAGAATGCCTTTCCTGTTTCAGCTCCTTCCAGAGATGCTCATTAGGATGGAGGTCAGGCTTCAGTCCGATGTTTCCCTCTCAGCCGTTCTCGGTTGTTTCTGTGTTTTGGTTCCTGATTGCAGATTTCATTGGAGCCTGCAGAGATTCAGATGAAGCAAGGCAGCCCACAGCATAACACCGCCTCCTCCATGTTTCTTTTTTTTCTTGGTCTGTGAACATAGAGCTGACGTTTCTTAGCATAGAGCTCCATGTTTGTCTCCTCTGTCCATAGGACGTTCTCCCAGAAGCGTTGTTTCTTGTCAGCATGTAGTTTGTCAGCATGTAGTTTGGTGAATAGAAGCAGTCTGTTTTTTTTATGATCTGTTTCCATCAATGGTTCTTGGTCGTCTACCATTTAGTCCACTTTGGCTCAAACAGCAATGGATGCTGCTGTCTGACTCTGATGCTCTTTCAGCTTGAAGCTCACCTTTAATCTCTCTAGAAGTTTTTCTGGGATCTTTTTTTTTTCATTCCTATTATCCATCTCTTAGATTTGTCATCAGTTTCCTTCCTGCAGCTGCATCATGAGTATTTCTCATGTTAGAGTGGCTCAGGTTCAGAGGTGTCAAGTAACGTAGTACGAATACTTCGTTACTGTACCTGAGTACACTTTTTAGGACTCTATACTTTACTCCATTACTTATTTTTATTCCTACTTCTGACTTCTACTCATTACATTTTCACACAAGTATCTGTACTTTCTGTTCCTTACATTGTTAAAACAAACGTTACTCTTGGCTTCGGTTTAATGTTTCTAAATATTTATTTCCCGTCATGTGCTCCATCCAATGCAGATCATTGGCTCCACCCACATCTAGTGAAAACTAGTGTGATTGGATGAGTCATAGAACGCAAATACTCATTGGTTAGCTAAAGGAAATCATCAAAAGCAAGCAGGTGTTCTTCAAACTACTAACGTGAATTGTCTATGCCATGCAATACAATGTGGGATTCAGAAAAAGATGTTGAAATGTCTGAAAGGTCGGACACAGGCGAGAGCGTATCGGGAGACGGAGACCAACCAGACCTCCCTCATCCTCGGCCATCTCATCCTCAAAGAAATTTTTGGAAATAGTTGAAAAATGGAGCTTTCAGTTCATATAGTGTCATCTTTTTTTAAGGTTACTTTATGCTTTTATACTTTAAGTAGTTTTTGGAACACATACTTTTTCACTTTTACTTGAATAAAAAGGTCAAGTTGATACTTCAACTTTTACCAGAGTGTTTTTAAACTGCAGTATCTATACTTCTACTTAGGTAACAAATGTGTGAACTAACCTAACCACTGCTCAGGTTATCCTGAGCTATCTCTATAGTTCTGCTGCTATAGGCTTAGACTGCTGGAGGACATAGGGACCCCTTTTTCACCATTCTGCTTCATTCTATCTCTATTCTCCCACTCTGCAGAATCTGTTAGTTCAATCTCTAACGTTCTGCTCTCTCTGCTTTTTCTCATAGTAGCTTCATTTGGTCTGTTCCTGTATGGCTGTGTAGCTTCTTTAAATAAACGAGGTGTACCAACAATGTTGTCCTCATTTAGCTGATTAGAAATACTGCAATGGTTAGCATGGGTGTAAACACTGTCTGCCCTGTTACACTTAAGGAAGGATCTGCAGAGGTGCTCTTTAAGACACCTAGAGTGAAACAGTCTGTCACTAAAGGAGTTGTCCAGCTCTGCAACCTTTTCATCGATGTAGTGGGAGACATGGGGAACCATGGTGTTATCTTTCTGCCCTTGTCTCCCAGCAACTGCTCTGTGTCTACGGCATCCAGAGCTGTTCATCCTCATGACTTCATCCCTCTGTTTATTCTCAGCTGCAGATAAGCTGCTGTTCCAAACCATCAGTAGAAGATGGCTGATGCCAACATCATGGACAACACCTTCCACCAGCAGCTCCTTTAGTTTAACACTTTTACGCCCTGTTTTTATAAAAAGGTATGCTACCGTTGGTCATTTATCCCTGCTGCAACCAGACTCTACAATGCCACATTACAACCACAATAACTGCTGCAATGTAGAATGTGCAAATATTATACTGAAGAAGGTAATGCAACTTTTTTTTGCCATTTACTTAATCATATTTAGTTACTTTAACACAATTGTTTCACGTTAACAGTGTACGACATAAAACGCTTGTGTTAAAGTAACTAAATGTGATTAAGTAAATGCCAAACGTGGTTGCATTATTTCTATATCTGACACCCAGTGCAATAACTATATATATATATATAAATATCCATGTTAACACCCTGTGCAATAACCCTGTATAATAATCCTACTATTAAAAAGGATATACAGTGCGTCATATGTGGACGCACTGTATATCCTGTATATATCTCATCATGCACCTTTATCTTCCTTCTGCACCTTCCTACTCTCCTTTGACTATTTGAACTGATGGAACGAGGAAATTTCTCCACTGTGAGATCAATAAAGTCCTTCAATAAATCAATCAATCAACACTCAATAAAGGAAGTCCTCAGTAGCGCCCCCCACATAGACCCTACGCCACCCTTCCTGTCTCTTGTTGCTATAATCCTGATTAAATTTTCTTTTAGAGACTTTACTTTTGCATCCAATTAAGAAATGTAGACATAAAGAATCAAACAATTACTCAGCAAATTCTCCGTCCTTTGACCTGTTCAGTCATCAGTGCTAAGCAATATTTCAGATTTTAAGCATTTCCCTATAAAGTCATTTTCTATTTCTAAATTCTATTCTGTTGTATATTTTGGAGTTACTGACGTATAATCCGATCAGCTTTCTCACATCTTACAACCTGTTATCAGTTCTGATCATAAAGCCTCCTTTTTCTGACCTCATTTTGAGGTTTGAAATGTTTCTGATAAATCCCATTGAAAGGCGGGGCAGACGGGGTATAAGGCGAAGGATGCGAGTATCTCCTTAGCAGGAACAGCCTCATGGATTTCGGCCTGTTAAATGTCAACATAACTAAGCCATGTATTGTTTTCATGATTTCTGCACAATTAAATCATCAAGTGTCATTAAGGGACTTGTGTAATAGTCCCTGTGGTACAGCAGAGGGCTGCAGAGAAATCCAGCATGGATATCTGCTCCAGGCACGCTGCCTTCTTCAATACCTCAGCAGACTTTAATCTGGAGGTCATTACAGCAGAACATCTCTTTATGGAGCCACATTTAAGCGGCACACTTATTTCCAGAGCTGTTTTTGAGAGAAGGTCTGACCTCGCTGCCACATCTGGGGAAGTATGAAGTTTGACTTTAACTCTAGCGGGGGCGGGGGGAGGGGGGGTGGGGTAGAAGGAAATAGGAGGTTTAATGTTCTGCATCCACTTTGGCAAAAGACGCGTCTACTGCCGAGCCAGCTCAATGTTCTGGAAAATGAATGAGCCATTATGAGTGGAAACACTTGTATTTAGATCATTACCTCATCAGGTAATTATTACATACAGAGTTTAATGAGTCATTGCATTATTTTGTTCATCTCTAGGAAGGAGAGAAGCTGGAGGACATGGTGCATGACCATAAACATCCACCAGCTTCAGATCTTCCGATAAGTTTCCGTCGTGTTGTTCTCTCCAGATAAAACAGTTTAGAGCCGCTCTGGAGAACACCCTGCAGTTGAAACATGTCCCGCCTCAGTTTGATGCTAACAGCTCCAAACTGAAACCGCTAGATCCATAACCCTAACCACCAGAGGGTTATGCCTTTTGCTTTTCTAATGAATAGATGCATAATCACTTCGGCAGTTTTCATTTCCATCTAATTGGATACAAATGGCTTTATTCCTTAAAATACCAGCGCAGCGTATCCATGCAAACACTTTGTGTACAGGCTGCAGTGTAACAAATTGCCATATCATGTTTTACATTACCTCCTTGCTTTGTCCAGCCAATACATCTTCCCCGTGAAAGAGGTTGAAAGCTATGAATTATGGCCATATTTCAGTCTAAAAGAAACAAACCACTAATTGCGATGTGGCCTCTCGGTAATTTCAACAGAGAGCCCAGAAAGGCACATTGGGAAAATCAGGGTTTCAAATAACAGACACTACTAATTTGGTGTGGGCCTGACCCCCTGCCATCCCCCACCCCCTCGTGCTCCGTAGGGAAAAGTCCAATCAGCCTCCATCTCCTTGGACTTTTTTCCCCTCCTCTCTCCGTTTTCTCCTGCGAGGCCGACATGCTGCCAGCGAACAGAGGGCTGCCTTTGCTGAACAGTTTCTGCTAATTCCCATTTCCTTTCTAATCACAAACTTTTCAAGTGAGTGGCTGGCTGGGGAGGGGTTGGTAATTACTCTGGGGTCTGGAGCATTAACCCGGCCAGGTGTCACTGGATGGCCTGTTTACCTCAGTGATTAATGAATGGAGCGCTGCTCTGTGTCGCCCCCCACCCACAGCTCCTTTTATTCATGCTGCTGAATCCATTTGCAGCGCAGTGACAGGTCTGAGCCGCATCAGGCTCTGCGGTCCTCCTGGACCCTCTCAGCCAACCAGCTCATCCGTTGGCTGTGTTGGCTCTACGAATGACGGCTCTGCAGACGGTGCCCTGACATAACATTTGTTCACAGGCACTACTTTGAACCATGATGAATATCCATTCATTCATTGTTGGGATAAATGAACTCCAGTGTTTTCTTGCTTACAGAGCCAACGGCCAATGACAGACAAGCTTAGTGTTTACGCTCTATAAAAATAAAACGATTCTAATCCTTTCTTTTACCGACAGAGTTAAACCGGTAATAAGTGTCAGCCCAACATGCATTAACAGATTAACTTTTCATCGTTTCATTTTTCCTCCTGATTGGACAATAGATCATGTCAGACTTCACCTGGTGGTTCTGTTCCAACAGCAAATATGTTTTACGCTCACAGGCTGCAGCAAAGCTGTTAACCGCACTGTGATGAAAAGGGGTGTGAAAGCAGAACCATGTCTTCCCCTCATGTCTGTCAGAGAGGATGTGGAGGTAGAGGAGCGCTCAGGCTTTGTGTACACAGGTGATTACCCAATCAGCATGTCCTCTCTAAGAGAGGCCAGCAAGGGTTCATGTCACTCAACTGTCACAAGTGAACCACCTGAAGCTAAATAATACCACTTCATTCAGACAGTCCTGAAAACATGACCCAGGTGGAGGAGGGAGGAACCAAGGACTTCCCCAGTTAAGGTGGATTTACCAATTCAGCCGTGTTCACCTTCAGCCCATAACTTCTAGAACAACAGATAAATACTGGATTTTCTGGAACAGTTTCAAATGGTTTTAAGGGAACATTCTGGATTTCCTGGAAGATAAAGTTAATGGGAAGACCAGGGTGGTCACTACTTAAGTTTCTGGAAAAGATACAGACTCTAGTCAGACTCTACTCCTAAATGCTCCTTATCTTTCTTTCATGCAGTGAAGTTGGTTATCATGGCTGGTAACATTCGTGTTCTGCTGTAAGAAGGTCAAAGGTTTAAACCCCATTCTGGGTGGTTCTCTCAGGGTACTCCGGCTTTCTTCTACAGTCCTGTAACCTGACGGTTCTTTGGCCTCTCTAAATAGCCCTTAATTATGAATGACTGTATCCATTGGCTTTAAAAAAAAAAGCCAAGAATAAAATACTTTTTACACTTTAATAGAATTCTGTTTGTTTCAGTTCATTTATATAGTGCCAATTCAAAGCACATATACAGCAGAATGGGAGAATAGAGAAAGGATGAAGAAAAGGATCCCCTATGTCCTCCAGCAGTCCAAGCCTATAGCAGCACAAATTCAGAAAATAGTTCCGGATAACCTAAGAATTTTGGACGAGGGAAAAGAGGTAGATTGGTAAAAAGTTTTCTGTCTCAGGAAACCCCGCTGATATCCGGTCATTGACACTGCAGCAATCGCTCCTACGGAGCGTGCATGTAGCGACAAAAAGAAAAATAACAGGTCACCATGTTCAAGGTTAGGTCATGTCAATCATTAAGAGGTCAAGGGTCAAAGACACACAGAGAGAGAGAGAGAGATGAGGAGTTGGTAAAGGGGACAGAGCCAAAACAAATGGACTAAATTCTCCTGGGTGGATAAAAAGTTACCGTCATGTTATCTCCCCGAAAAGGTGTGACATGAGACCCCATCAGCAGGGATTCACAAAGAATACATATGTGAATGAAAGTAGCAAATCCTGCAGCATCAGAGGGGATGAAGGCTTTCAATGAACGCCGTTTACTTAACACGTTTCTATTTTTAGTGAACGTTGAACTGAACGGATCGGTTTTGAAGTTATGAAAGTGAACAAGACCAACGTTCCCTCTGAGAAGAACAAAGTGAGCAACACACACAGCTCACGTTGGCGTTCAATTGGTAACGACACTTTTCATTGGATAACGTCAGGTTTTATGGCACTTATTACCAGTAGCACCTGGAGCCAAAAGGTGTGGTTCCCAACTGGCATAAGGCTTATGCCAGTTGGGAACCGGCTTATGCCAGCTGGAAACTGGTCTATGCCAGCTGAAAAACAGCATATACCAGTTTCGCCAAAGGATATCCTAATTTGGTTTTATTGACAATATATTTTTGCAGTCATGAAAAAGTAATATTTATTTATTTAGTTATAAATGTGTCTGCATGTTGAAAACAACAGTAAACTGTCATACAACCAAATCTTGGCATTGTCCTGCTAAGGACAATGATGGTGCACTTCTACTCCTCCATCATTGAGTCTATCTTCACCCCCTCCATCTCCATCTGGTAGGCTGGTGTCAGCGCCAAGGACAAGGGCAGGCTGCAGCGTGTCATCCAGTCTGCAGAGAAGCTGATTATGTGGTGTCTGAGCCTGTTTGGGTGCAGTTTAGGTTGGCTTGGGAGGATCTGGCTGCACACACCTGAGACTGATCTTCATCTGGAGCAGTATTTACAGCCTGACTTCCTGTGTGCTCACTGCCTGATGGTCACCGTTAGTTGATAGATGTGCCAACTTCTTTTCCGTTGTGGAAGTAATCACTTCAGCTTTTGAAATTGTTAATATTAATCTTACATGTGCTCTGTCTACCCAGGATCCAGCTCCAAATCAGTCTCCAGCTACCAAGCCACACCACCCACCTCCAGCTGCTGCAGAGAGCTTGCGTTCCACATCAAACTGCGCCTGCTTCCAGAGACGCCTTCCTTCCCTGTCTGCCTGTAAACCAACATAAACTATCTTTGCTCCTATCTCCTAGCCTGGCTGTGAGTGTTTTGGGTCCAGCAAATAGCTCATCACAGATTGGCTGCAATCTTCCATCTCTCCAGGATGTGTACGCCTCCAGGACTCTGAGGCGTGCAGGGAAGTTTGCGGCTGATCCCTCGCACCCCAGCCACAAACTATTTCAGTTACTTGCTTCTGGCAGGAGGGAAGTAACGTTCAGGACCCTACATTCTACATTCAAAGTTAAGTGGATTCAAAGATATTTGAAAAATTGCGTTGGATTCCTACACAAGTCTTTGAATCCTTGCCTGGACTTTTTATTAGGATATAATTACAAAATAGAAAAGCTCCCTGTTAAATTATCCAGCTTCCTGGACATTAGTTTATAAACATAACTTTTCCCCTCATAACTGTTGTATTTGGAATAACCAAAATATATGTTTCAAGCATAAATCCCTGTTTCTTAAGAACTGGGTGGAAAATTATGTTATATTTGTAAAACACTTGCTTAATGAGAATAGTCAACTGTTTAACTATGGTGAAATTTCTCATATCAGCCTCAGGTGGCGCCCATGTCCAAAACCACGATTTCCTGAGTTGTTTATTGGTAGTTCAGATCCGTTCCGTAACATTAAAACTGGAAATAAACAAATTAGAGAAATCATCCAGAATCTTCTTGTGGAATAATCTTTATTCAGATATTGATTAGGAACATACATGGTTGCCAAGAAAATTCTTTCTCTCAAATAAAGTACAGGAGGTGTCCTTTAAAATTCTACACAGATGTTACCCTGTTAAATAAAGAATGAATAAATATTTTCCAAACATTGATCCTCGCTGTTCCTTTTGTCACGTCGAACAAGAAACATGAACCCGCCTATTTTGGGATTGCTCCTTCAATAAAATGTTTTGATGTGACTTCAACATTTTCTTTAGTCAGGAATTAAATATACTTATTCCTTTAAATGTCAAACATGTTTTCTTTGGTATTTCCAATAACAGTATGTCCGGGAAAGAATATTCATGCCTGCAAATTTGCTTAAAATAAACAGAACCTCACTGTTTTTAGAGCTTATGTTTAGATGTTTTTTGGACTCCTTAAAAATGTGCACCAACTCTAAAGCTGTGAAACTCTAAGTTTTTATCCCGCACCTTGAGCATACTACTGTTTGCCATTGTATATTCTATATCTGTAAATAAAGTATAAAAAAAAAAAAAAAAAACCTGGTCCCAATGGAATTTCCCATTGGGAACCTACTAGCACTAAGTTGCTAACTGGTTAGCAAGATGCTTCAGAGAAACCGGCCACAACCGAAAGCTTGCAAACCTTCCACCACAACAATCCCGCCCCCTTGATAATCGACCAATCAAATTCACTTTATTCACTCGTGTAAAGTTGGACACCAATCGGCAGAATTCAGAACTGCAACCATTGGAACAGCTGATTTCCTTCTTTAATTCAAATAAAGTTAATGAAGTTGTAAGGATAAAGTCAAAGCCAGGCATTGGTTAAGCAATAATTCAGTTGGCAGAGAAAAAGCTGTCAGAGTTCAGGACATGGCAGACACTTAGTATGTGAGAGATTTATGCATTTAATCAGTGCAGGCCCAGACTAGTTCCTGGGCTTAAGCTAGTGGGCTGAGTGAGATAGTGGAGCGGCTGTGGAGGAAAAGGAAACAGGAGCGAGGGAGTTGAACCATCGGTTCCAGGGAACCCAAACCTCATCAGGCCTGAACACAGAAGCTGCTGTTTTAACAATGAACAGGGAGAAAAGAAGCAAACTGATCTCCCAAAAATCCTCCAGATGCTGTTTAAATGCAACCGCCAGAATTCAAGGCAGCACAAGATGGTTTTAGTGCAAATATTGCAGAAAAAAACCAGTGTACTGAAAATACAAAGAATTGCAAATAAACTTTTGGACGACTTTTTAAAGTTCATCTGAGATAAGAAGTTGATTTTTTTTTTACACCTTAAGCTCACCTTCTGCATTATTCCTTCTGATAAAATAATCTGGTTGGTTTGTTCTTTGGCAGATCTGTAAAGTACGGTGCGTTAATCCCAATCGTCTGCTGGGAATTCATTCCTCAGGGAAAAACCTCTGGGAAAAGTGAAGAATATAAACATTTAAGAAACATTTAAAGTCCAAACTATGGGGGGAAATACAGAAAACAAACTTTTTCAAAAAATGCTGAGATGAAGTCATGATGAAGCAAACATGGAAAAGATTATAGCAAAAGAAAAATATTTCAATAAGAAGTTATGCAGATATAAAAACTAATACTTATATATTCATATTTTTTTATATTATCTACAAAATAATTAAATCATTTGTGCAATACGCATTATGGGTTAGGAAGAGTCGCCCTTCCCAATAGAAAGAAGTAATTTCCCTTTGAAAAGAACAAGTTTATTTAAATTGATTTTTTGCTTTGAATTTACACCATAGACACACCAGTTATCAGCAATTCTGCTTTTAAACTTTTTGATTCAACTCATAGCTTTTCTGCACAATGTTAGCATTAGCATTACATATTCTGTACAGCTTCAAAATGAGTCAGTCCTCACAAACACGGTATGCTCAGTTTTTCTCATTTTACCCAATGTGCTTTAGTATTTTAGTTGCTAAAATATTTAGCAGTCATAACTCCAACTCGTTAAATTCTGTACGAATGTGTAGAGTTTGAATGCATGTCAGTAAAATGTAAAAACTCTGCGTCAATCAGGGTGACAGAGAGCTCCAGCAGACTAAGGGCAAAGGCAGGAGCCACCTTGGACAGGTCGCACACCTAAAAGCTGTTTAGAGACACCTACCAGCTTAACCTTCATGTTTTTGGACTGGAAGCTGGAGCAGCCGGTGTGGCGTTTACATCTTCAAGTAAAGCTCGCGACGACAATATATTTCTAATGAAATGTTTATTTAACATAGACACGACAGACTGACATGACTTGCACAGACTGCTACAGACTACCAGACTGCCATGCATATCTCGTGCTGCATGCAGGGCTGCATCACACATGGGCAGTATGCAAAATTATGCACTGAAACATTTACTCTACATGACAGCTGGCAGGAACCCAGGCTGGGAATTGAACCAAGGACAGTGCCACAACATGGCCCTGCAGCTCAATGACCAATGAGATTCATCGTGTTGAGCCACTCTGCTCTTTGATTGGATGTGTCGTCTTTGTATCAATTTCTTTTAATAAAAAAGTCTTTTAAATCTTCGAAATGCTCTGAGTTCAGCTCTGCAGCTGGTTTAGAGCTGTAGGGATTCTTTGCTTGAGCTGCTTTTTAACACCGTTAATCCAGGAATGTTTGTTAACTAAATACTGAGACTTTTCAACTCAGTCAAATGGTTAAAGTTGACTTAGGCACGTTTTTAAAATAACAACAAAAGGGATTCTGCAACTCTAAAGTTTACAGCACCTAGAATTATATTTACATTTTATTTGGAAAACAAAGTCTTTTCTTTATTCAGCTTATTGAACTGTTGTCAGAGCTTTGAGGCAAATCAAGAGCAAGATACAGAGACACAATAATTAACTAATAAACAAGAAATTAGTAGTTTTTCACAGTTTCCAATTAATTCCTTTAGAAGATCTCCTTTGTTGTTCCTTGTTTCTCTTTTCCTTTTTCACTACATTCGAGTTCTGTTCAGTTATCTGCCACAGTCTCTTCGTTTAGATGGTAGATCAGCGGTTAGCTCTTGGTAACTCCCCTGCGCCGCCTCCTGAGCAGATATCCAATATTTCCGATGAGCTGAGAAGTATAATCAGGGGCCGTAATTGGAGAAAAAGGAGCAGACAGTCTATCATCTTAGGATATCTGAGATCGGTTCTAATGAAGGGGATGAATTGGTGATCTTTGGCTTATCCTCCGTTCCCACTAGCCTATAAACCAGTTTAAACCCAGAACAATGGTCTTTCAGTGGCAGTGGGAACAGCTCACTGACGCGTGTCAAACGACTCGGCAAACAACCCGCGTTAAAATCACCTCGGCTCTGATCGCCATGCTGTGGAAAGACCAAAGCCGGGTTGACCCGCTAAATTACGTGACACCATTGAATGCACTGTATGGACGTCAACACAGCTGGGAAATTGTGAAATCATGAACTGCTCACGCATTCTCAGTGCACAATAAAATCTATGCAGCGCTTAAAATTAGACCGATACATTTTCTATTTATCATTTGGAATCCATCGTTTTAGAACCTGAAACCAACGATGAAGATACGATAAACAACGGTTGTCTCCACCAAATATTCTTACATAATATGGAGAAACAGACCGCAGTTTTTGCAATGCCACAATAAATATAGTAATAATAATAAAAATGGAAATTCAATTCAATTCAGTTTATTTATATAGCGCCAAATTCACAACACATGTCATCTCAAGGCACTTTACAGTTCAACCAGATCATACAGTCAAATTGATACAAAGTTTTCTATCTAAGGAAAACCAGTTGATTGCATCGACTCAAATACAATCCCTCACACTAAGCATGCTTGTAGCGACAGTGGAGAGGAAAAACTCCCTTTTAACAGGAAGAAACCTCCAGCAGAACCAGGCTCAGTGTGAGCGGCCATCTGCCGAGGCCAACTGGGGTTCAAGGAGACAGAAGCAGAGACACAAAAAGCAGCTGTAAAAGGCGGCCCCGTCCAGGAAACACACAGCCAGGCAGACGAGCTCCAAGGCAGCTCCCATGCCAGAGGACGTGTGAGAAGGAGGATTTTAAATTCTATTCTGGATTTAACAGGAAGCCAATGAAGAGAAGCCAGGATAGGCGAGATATGATCTCTCTTTTTCATTTTCATCAGAACTCTGGCTGCAGCATTTTGGATCAGCTGAAGGCTTTTAACTACAGTTTGTGGACTTCCTGATAGTAAAGAATTACAATAGTCCAGCCTTGAAGTAACAAATGCATGGACTAGTTTCTCAGCATCACCCCTGGACAGGATATTTCTAATTTTTGCAATGTTCCTCAGATGAAAGAAGGAAATTCTAGAAACCTCTTTGATATGGGATTTAAATGACAGGTCCTGATCAAAAATAACACCAAGATTTTTTACTTTATTATCTGAAATCAGTTTAATCCCATCCAAATGAAGTGACTGACTAATCAGCTTCTTTTTCAGAGACTCTGGTCCAAAGACTATAACTTCTGTTTTATCTGCATTCAGAAGCAGAAAGTTAAGAGTCATCCAGGTTTTTATGTCTTCAAGACATGCCTGTAATCTATGTAATGGGTTAGCTTCATCTGGATTTATAGACAGATATAGCTGGGTATCATCAGCATAACAGTGGAAATTAATCCCATGCTGTCTAATAACTCTACCAATTGGGAGCATGTATAAAGTAAAGAGAATTGGTCCTAGCACTGATCCCTGTGGTACTCCACAGGTAACCTTTGAGCGTGTTGAAGATCTATCATTAACATGAACAAACTGAATTCGATCAGATAGATAAGATTTAAACCAGTCTAGTGCTGTTCCTTTAATTCCAACAAAATATTCAAGTCTTTCTAAAAGAATATTATGGTCAACTGGATCAAATGCAGCACTAAGATCCAACAGGACGAGCACAGATACAAGTCCATTATCTGAGGCCATGAGAATATCATTAGTGACTTTCACCAGAGCTGTTTCAGTGCTATGATGAGCTCTAAAGCCAGACTGAAACTCTTCAAAAAGTTCATTATGGTGTAAGTGATCGCAAACTTGTTTGGCAACTACTTTCTCAAGAATTTTGGATAAGAAAGGAAGATTGGATATAGGTCTATAATTGACCAAGTCATCTGGGTCAAGAGACGGTTTCTTAAGCAGAGGTTTAATTACAGCAACCTTAAAAGCTTTAGGTACATATCCCTGTAACAGAGATAGATTAATCACATCTAAAATAGAGGAGGAGATCAAAGGGAATACCTCCTTAAATAACCTGGTTGGAACTGGATCTAACATACAAGTTGAAGGCTTAGATGAAGACAATAATTTTGCTAATTCAGAAAGTTCAACTGGATCAAAGCAGTCTAAATCCGATTCAGATTCCATGACTACCTCAGGTACAATCGCGGATAGAGGAGTGCTTATGATTTTATTTTTAATAAGATCAATCTTATTTATAAAGAATCCCATAAAATCATTACTGCTAAGAGCAGGTGGAATGGACGGTTCAACAGAGCTATGGCTCTGGGTGAGTTTGGCAACTGTATTAAAAAGAAATCTAGGATTATTCTTATTCTTCTCTATTAATGAGGAGAAGTATGCTGCTCTTGCTTTACAAAGGGTCCTCTTATACAGCATTAAACCATTTTTCCAGACTGGGAAGGACTCCCACAGGCCAATGGAATATTCATCATTATTTTATTCAGTTTGGGTGCTTAAAGCATCTCATCCTGCTGGACGCTGGATATTACAGCTGGTTTTATTGATTAAACAGAATTGAACTGCTTTGGCGTTTAATCTAGATACTTTTGAATGCCAGTTTTATCAAATCAATTTTACTATAAATATTATTACATTTAAGAGTTGATTTGAATGAATATGTTTAATAGATCATCAGTGTCCTTTATAAAATGTTCATCAATGATCTTATTTAGCGCATCAAAGAGCTCCAGGTGGATAAATCAATAATCCCACAGGAAGGAGACTGTGTGGCCCAGATTATTTAGCTGTCTAGGCTTTCAGAACAATCAAGCTCACAGATTTCTAACAGCCCTGCTTTCCAACAAGCACCTTTAGACACACCTGCTCACTGCGCCATCCTCCATGGGAATTTCCTTAGCTACATTCAATTAAACCAAGAAGCCAAAACATCATCAGGAGCCATTCAGCACATTCTGGAGGCTGCAGCTCTTAGATGTGATAATCTGAAGCAGTTTGGAGATATTTGTGCTTCTGAACATTTAAAGCATCCTATGCTTATTGAGAAAGAAGATTTAATTTACTGAAACAAAACAAAACAGCATCCAGAAATCAATCAATACTATTATAGTATAATCATTAAATTATTATACTATAATAGTATTGATGTTGGAAAGGAGGGTCCGTCGGATAGTCGAATCTCGGATTCAGGAGGAGCAGTGTGGTTTTTGTTCTGACCGTGGACAACTGGATCAGCTCTACACCCTCAGCAGGATTCTGGAGGTTGCACGTGAGTTTGCCCAACCAGTCTACATGTGTTTTGTGGATCTGGAGAAGGCATTCGACCGTGTCCCTCGGGGGGTCCTCTGGGGGTGCTCCAGGAGTATGGAGTACCGGGCCCTTTAATAGGGGCTGTTAGGTCTCTGTATGACCGGTGTCAGAGCCTGGTCCGCATTGCTATGTTTCTGGGCTGGCCTGGGAGGGCCTTGGGATGCCCCCAGAGGAGCTGGATCAAACGGCTGGAGAGAGGGACGTCTGGGCCTCCCTACTGAAGCTGCTACCCCCGCGACCCGACCCCGGATAAGAGGAAGAAGGTGGAGGAATGGATGAATGTAAGTAGAAACAGAACTTGCCTACAAAGTAGGCAAAATCACTTAAATTAAAAGTTAAATAATGGCAATTGCTGCTGTAATTTCTTAATAAACAATGTAAATTGCTATGATGGCAGCAGTACAGCTGATATTTCTCTCCAGGATGGAGTCACAGCCAAACAGGAACAGACCAGATGAAGCTACTATGAGAAAAAGCAGAGAGAGCAGAACGTTAGAGATTGAACTAACAGATTCTGCAGAGTGGGAGAATAGAGATAGAATGAAGCAGAATGATGAAAAAGGGGTCCCTATGTCCTCCAGCTGTTATGATTCCTATTTGTTGTTACTCTGAGTTTTCTGTTATCAGTTGTTTTGTTTTTATTTTCCATTATCTTCAAGCATTCTTTAGTTACTCTCTGTTGCCCCCTTGTGATTGTTTTCTTTTCCCTTGGATTCCCTCTTGCCAGTTCCACCCACACCTGCTCCCCATTCAGCTCGTTAGTCCTTCCTTTGTTTGGTTTTCCTTAAATACTCCACCTCTGCAGTCACTCAGTGCTGGTTCCTTCTTGTTGCTCTGTTGTCTACTCTGCTCGTCTCTCCCCGGCTCCTCAGACTCGTCTTTACCCTGATGTCTCCATGATTTTGAACACATCCCTGCTTCAGTTGTCTCTGCATCTGGGTCCTCAAAGCAACCTCACCACCCATTGTTGACAGAAGGAACCAGCCAACATGGACCCAGCAGAGTCAAACTTGGCAGGAAGCATGACACACTTCCTGGAGAACTGTCGGTTCGCTCTGGACAGGATTGCCACTCTCAGCCCTCCCTGGAGACGGGTATGTGCTGCAGCCGACCTTAAAGGGATTTTAACCCCCCAAACAACTCTCCTGTCATCCCTAAGGTTTCTGGACATTTTAGAAGAGGTGGAGTGGAACCACAAGGCTGCTTTAGCTCAGCTTTTTAATAAACCTCCACCACCTCAACCTCAATCACCTGCAGCGGCTGTCTGCTCAACCTCTCCATTAGCTCCTTCCACTTCTCCCTCAGCTTCTACAGACTCTCCTCTGCCAACTGCTCCCTCCAGGCGTAAGCGTCGCCGGGGGAAGAAGTCCACTCCCTCTCCGGCGGGTCAGCCTGACGCCTCCACTCCCTCTCCGGCGGGTCAGCCTGACGCCTCCACTCCCTCTCCGGCGGGTCAGCCTGACGCCTCCACTCCCTCTCCGGCGGGTCAGCCTGACGCCTCCACTCCCTCTCCGGCGGGTCAGCCTGACGCCTCCACTCCCTCTCCGGCGGGTCAGCCTGACGCCTCCACTCCCTCTCCGGCGGGTCAGCCTGACGCCTCCACTCCCTCTCCGGCGGGTCAGCCTGACGCCTCCACTCCCTCTCCGGCGGGTCAGCCTGACGCCTCCACTCCCTCTCCAGCGGGTCAGCCTGATGCCTCCACTCCCTTTGGTCAGCCAGCTGCTAGCCTTAGCTTCCCCCATAACCAGGTCAGTGTCTCCCTTAGTCTCAGTTGTCACCTCTATGACAAACAGCTAGTCCCATCTTCAAAAAGACTCAAACCAGGTCCACGTATTACACCCCCTGCAGTTAGAGCTCCCCATATTGAGGAGTCTCAGTTAAGGCACTACTTTTATGGGGAGAGGGAAGATCTTTTTCCTTTCCTGCCACCTCCTTCAGTTCCTAGCCAGCCAGATCTCCTAGCTCCAGTCCCCCTTAGCGGTCCTGTTTTCCTAGCTCCAGTTCCCCTTAGCGGTCCTGTTTCCCTAGCTCCAGTCCCCCTTAGCGGTCCTGTTTCCCTAGCTCCAGCTTCCCCAGTGCCTGTGCCCATTAGCGGTCCAGCTTCCCCAGTGCCCATTAGCAGGACAGCTTCCCCAGTGCCTGAGCCCATTAGCGGGGCAGCTTCCCCAGTGCCTGAGCCCATTAGCGGGGCAGCTTCCCCAGTGCCTGAGCCCATTAGCGGGGCAGCTTCCCCAGTGCCTGAGCCCATTAGCGGGGCAGCTTCCCCAGTGCCTGAGCCCATTAGCGGGGCGGCTTCCCCAGTGCCTGAGCCCATTAGCGGGGCGGCTTCCCCAGTGCCTGAGCCCATTAGCGGGGCGGCTTCCCCAGTGCCTGAGCCCATTAGCGGGGCGGCTTCCCCAGTGCCTGAGCCCATTAGCGGGGCGGCTTCCCCAGTGCCTGAGCCCATTAGCGGGGCGGCTTCCCCAGTGCCTGAGCCCATTAGCGGTCCAGCTTCCCCAGTGCCTGTGCCCATTAGCGGGGCAGCTTCCCCTGTGCCTGAGACTCCTGAGCCCATTAGCGGGCCGTTTTGCCTAGCGCCAGAGACTCCTGAGCCCATTAGCGGGCCGTTTGGCCTAGCGCCTGAGACTCCTGTGGCCATTAGCGGGCCGTCTAGCCTAGCGCCTGGGACCCCTGAGCCCGCTCAGAGTCATCCTGATATCCCTGAGCACACAAGTAAAAGGCTCTCTAAATTAAAGCTCAGCGGGTGCTCCAAGCCTCCACGGCCCCTCAGCGGGCGCTCCAAGCCTCCACGGCCCCTCAGCGGGCGCTCCAAGCCTCCACGGCCCCTCAGCGGGCGCTCCAAGCCTCCTCTGAGGCTGTTCCAGTGCCGCAGTCGGCGGCCCCCTCTGAGGCTGTTCCTGTGCCGCAGTCGGCGTCCCCCAAGGTTCCTGCAGCTGCGTCTGAGACGGCGTCCCCCAAGGTTCCTGCAGCTGCGTTTGAGACGGCGTTCCCCAAGGTTCCTGCAGCTGCGTCTGAGACGGCGTCCCCCAAGGTTCCTGCGTCTGAGACGGCGTCCCCCAAGGTTCCTGCGTCTGAGACGGCGTCCCCCAAGGCTCCTGCGTCTGAGACGGCGTCCCCCAAGGTTCCTGCGTCTGAGACGGCGTCCCCCAAGGTTCCTGCGTCTGAGACGGCGTCCCCCAAGGTTCCTGCGTCTGAGACGGCGTCCCCCAAGGTTCCTGCGTCTGAGACGGCGTTCCCCAAGGTTCCTGCGTCTGAGACGGCGTCCCCCAAGGTTCCTGCGTCTGAGACGGCGTCCCCCAAGGTTCCTGCGTCTGAGACGGCGTCCCCCAAGGTTCCTGCGTCTGAGACGGCGTCCCCCAAGGTTCCTGCGTCTGAGACGGCGTCCCCCAAGGTTCCTGCGTCTGAGACGGCGTCCCCCAAGGTTCCTGCGTCTGAGACGGCGTCCCCCAAGGTTCCTGCGTCTGAGACGGCGTCCCCCAAGGTTCCTGCATCTGAGACGGCGTTGCCGCCGGCCTCCTTCAGAGGCCCTCCTCCTTCGTCAGAGACGCCGCCGGCCTCCTCTTGGGGCCCTCCTCCTTCGTCAGAGACGCCGCCGGCCTCCTCCAGGGGCCCTCCTCCTTCGTCAGAGATGCTGCCGGCCTCCTCCAGGGGCCCTCCTCCTTCAGAGACTGCGTCGCCGCTGGCCTCCTCCAGAGAGCCTCCTTCGTCAGAGACTGCGAGGCCGTTGCCGTCCTCCTGAGCTTCCACCTCGCCTCCGGCCCCACGGCCGGCCTCCAGAGACTCTGTCACCTCGCCTCCGGCCCCACGGCCGGCCTCCAGAGACTCTGTCACCTCGCCTCCGGCCCCACGGCCGGCCTCCAGAGACTCTGTCACCTCGCCTCCGGCCCCACGGCCGGCCTCCAGAGACTCTGTCACCTCGCCTCCGGCCCCACGGCCGGCCTCCAGAGACTCTGTCACCTCGCCTCCGGCCCCACGGCCGGCCTCCAGAGACTCTTTCTCCTCCCTGCCCACACGGCTGGAGTCTAGAGACTTTAGGTTGCCCTCGCCCACCTTTTGTGGGTTGTTTTGTGTTTCTTGCCCTCCTTCCTGGTTTCCCCCTCCGCCCACCCTGGGTGGGTTGTTTTGTTTTGTGTTTCTTGCCCTCCTTCCTGGTTTCCCCCTCCGCCCACCCTGGGTGGGTTGTTTTGTTTTTGGGCTCCGAGAGCGTCTGGTATCCGCCCTTGAGGGGGGGTACTGTTATGATTCCTATTTGTTGTTACTCTGAGTTTTCTGTTATCAGTTGTTTTGTTTTTATTTTCCATTATCTTCAAGCATTCTTTAGTTACTCTCTGTTGCCCCCTTGTGATTGTTTTCTTTTCCCTTGGATTCCCTCTTGCCAGTTCCACCCACACCTGCTCCCCATTCAGCTCGTTAGTCCTTCCTTTGTTTGGTTTTCCTTAAATACTCCACCTCTGCAGTCACTCAGTGCTGGTTCCTTCTTGTTGCTCTGTTGTCTACTCTGCTCGTCTCTCCCCGGCTCCTCAGACTCGTCTTTACCCTGATGTCTCCATGATTTTGAACACATCCCTGCTTCAGTTGTCTCTGCATCTGGGTCCTCAAAGCAACCTCACCACCCATTGTTGACACCAGCAGTCTAAGCCTATAGCAGCAGAACTATAGAGATAGCTCAGGATAACCTGAGCCACTCTAACTAGAAGCTTTATCAAAAAGGAAAGTTTTAAGCCTCCACCCAATGACCCTGATGAAGACATTCCTTTTTTTCATAATTTAATATGTTTAGTATGTGTATGTTCAAATACAGGAAACATTAGAGGGACCATTGGTGAGCAGACATTTAAATTCATTGATTGTTGCGGCAGAAAAGTACAATAACAACGTTATCAGAATATGCCTCAAAGGGCGTAACCCCTAAGGTTAAATTTGCCTGGGGTCCCTAAGATCCTTGAAACGGCCCTGGCTCATTGAATGGGGCAGCATAGCAGTGTCATAAAGCCTTTAAAACTCTCTAATCCAACTCCAAGTGAGTAACTGAGCAGTGATAATAAAATGATGATTGCAATAATGGCTGCATGTCACGACAGAACACATTCCGACGTTAGCATTCAGGCTCAGATGGCGTGCCATGACATCAGCTAACGGTAAACTTTAGGACGGGCCATTAACTGGACCGATGAGTAACGAACCGCTGCTGCTATCATCTCCAAGCTCTTAATGGATTGCACTTTGATTGTGTCAGCTAACACTTGAGCGAGCTTTTTACACCAGGCTTTGCCATCCACTTCCAACAGCTGCTTTTTCTACCCTGTCTGTCAAAACAACACGGTTTAGTTGGGCGGAGGTGGGTGTTAGGAGAGGTAAACTGTTGTGACTAGCACAGGTGGGGACATGGAGAAGGAGATGTATGGCAAGTCGAGCTGTCACTGAGGAATGCTGCTGTATTAAGAGCCGTTCTATATTCACTGCGCAGGTGCACCGGCTGCACAGGAGCATTAATACGCCCCTAAAGAAACAATAAGACGGCAGAATGATGTGCTGCTCATTGGAATGTTTTAACACCTGTTTTTTTTTCTCTGCTGTTTGCACGTCGGCTGCATTTTAAATTGTGAGAGGCAACTAGGGGAATTAGGCTATCACAACATCACAGTCAAATAATTCCCAACTGTTCCTGGTGACTGGAAATCACAGGATTACTGCTCCAGCAGGATTACAGCAATGAAGAAAAAACAAATGAATGGAGGCAGCAGGTATGCATCATGACTGTGTTGCTCTTTAAATCCTGCATAAGATTTTACTTTGAAGGAGAAAATATTGCATTTACAACAGTTTTCTTTTTTCATCATAAAGTATTTGAGCCATGTTTGGTGTCACCTTATTCCAGATGATCCAGAATATTCTGCAATTGAATAAAGCAAAGGCTAGAAATACATCCATTAGTTACTGCGCCCTGGATGACTTGGAAACCAGCTGAGACACAGCAGGATCCAACAGGAAGGAGGTTGGGGACGCAATTCCAGAGCACATGATTCAGTTTCTATTGAGTTTATTTCTATACCTCCAATTCACATCATGTCATTTCAGGTCACTTTATAGAGACGATTCAACCAGATCATCCAGTTAGATTGATTAAAATTTATCTAAGGAAGACCAGCTGATTGCTGCAACTCATTGACTCTTCAGCAATCCCTCACACTAAGCATGCTTGTAGCGACAGTGGAGAGGAAAAACTCCCTTTGAACAGGAAGAAACCTCCAGCAGAACCAGGCTCAGTGTGAGCGGCCATCTGCTGAGGCCCACTGGGGTTCAAGGAGACAGAAGCAGACATAGAAAAAGAAGCATAGATACAAAAGGCAACTGTCAACCAGCTCCACAGGCGGCCCCGTCCAGGAAACACACAGCCAGGCAGACGAGCTCCGAGCCAGCTCCCATGTCAGAGGATGAAGAGAGCACATCCAGTTAGTCACATTCAGAGAAACAGGACTACACTGGAAAAGGATTCTCTCCAGGATGGAGTCACAGCCAAACAGGAACAGACGAGGCAAAGCTACTCTGAGAAAAAGCAGAGAGAGCAGAACGTTAGAGATTGAACTAACAGATTCTGCAGAGTGGGAGAATAGAGACAGAATGAAGCAGAATGATGAAAAAGGGGTCCCTATGTCCTCCAGCAGTCTAAGCCTATAGCAGCAGAACTATAGAGATAGCTCAGGATAACCTGAGTCCCCACGACCCATGCTCAGGATTTTATTCTGCTCTTGGTCAAATACACTATTGATTACATCCATTTTTCCGTCATGCTTATCCCTGCTGGGGTGTTGAGGGGTGTTGGTGTCTGTCTACAGCTGTCCACCCTGGACAGGTCTCCAGTCCATCGCAGGGCATGAAGCCGGAGTACCCGGAGAGAACCCATGCATGCTCAGGGAGAACATGCTGAGTCGATGCAGAAAGACCCGGGGCCGGGAATCGAACAATGAAGCTTTTTGCTGCAAGGCAGCGACGCTACCCACTTCCCCAGCATGCAGCCCTCAAATACACTAAATATATAAAGTATTTTAAACTTCACTGTTGGAATCGGACAAAACCGTGCAGAGGAACAGCTCGAAGGCCGGCACACCTGCATAAAGAGCAGCCCTGACATCCAGGAGCTGATGAGCAAACAGGTCTGATGGAAACGAACACAGAGCTAAGAACGATGCAAAGACAATAACACAAAACATCTGAAATATCAGGGAGGGAGGCTTCAAAGAAAACACATTAAAATATTCTACATTCAATCCGGATGTGACTTCATGAAAGACAGGAAGGTTATCAAACTTAAAAGGCGTTCTTCCCCTCTGAAACCCCTGCATGGATTGGGTTTTCAACCAGGCGAGACTTTCTATTCTAAAGCTCATGAATGAAAACACTAGATGAGGGAGCAATGCTGGGAGGTAGATGGTCTCCTAATTGGACACCTTCTAGTTCATCTCCCATAAACATCAGAGAGCTGCAGAAGAACCAGGCTGTGGCCCAGATCAGCACAGCAATGGTGGTGAAGCGATGAGTGCTGCTGGCAGAGCCAGAGCTGACAGGTAATCACTGGGAATCCTTCAGCGCCGTAGGTGAACATAAACTACAGTGAGCAATCATTAGACGGATAATTCTTTACCATCAGGAAGTCCACAAACTTTAGTTAAAAGCCTTCAGCTGATCCAAAATGCTGCAGCCAGAGTTCTGATGAAAATGAAAAAGAGAGATCATATCTCTCCTATCCTGGCTTCTCTTCATTGGCTTCCTGTTAAATCAAGAATAGAATTTAAAATCCTCCTTCTCACATATAAAGCCTTAAAGGAATAGTACACCCAAAACATGATTAGCCATCATTTTCTACTCATGCTGAACAACACTCTGGAGTACTTTTTTGATATTTGAAATGCATCTGGAGATCTGGGAGGCTTCTTGCTGTCTGCTGACATTCAAATAATGGAGGTCTATGGCGCCCGAGGCAGAAAGGTCCATAAAAGTCCACAAAAAAACGTGTCAATATTCCTCCATACTGCTCGTCCAATGTATTCCAAGTGTCCTGAGTGGGTAGTATCCAGAATTTACTCGAAACGAAGTCATTTAGAATGTTTTTAGAGCATAAACAGTAGTGTATAGGATTTCCTAAAAGCGCGTTCACGACGCTACGGAAGCCGGCAGACCAAACCAGATGAAAGTGCGCATTCAGCGTCTGCTCTGCCGATAATGCAAGCGTAGAAGAAGAAATGTGCTGTTTACCTGTGCAAAGAAAGAAACAACGAAAGAAAAATGTCTGAGGACTTTAGTGTTGAGGAAGAGCATGAGTTCTTTGCCGAGCTGAATGCGCACTTTCATCTGGTTTGGTCTGCCGCGGTTTCCGTAGCGTCGTGAACGCGCTTTTAGGAAATCCTATACACTACTGTTTATGCTCTAAAAACATTCTAAATGACTTTGTTTCGAGTAAATTCTGGACGCTACCCACTCAGGACACTTGGAATACATTGGACGAGCAGTATGGAGGAATATTGAAATGTTTTTTGTGGACTTTTATGGACCTTTCTGCCTCGGGCGCCATAGACCTCCATTATTTGAATGTCAGCAGACAGCAAGAAGCCTCCCAGATCTCCAGATGCATTTGAGATATCAAAAAAGTACTCCAGAGTGTTGTTCAGCATGGGGGTGAGTAGAAAATGAAGGCTAATCATGTTTTGGGTGTACTATTCCTTTAAATGGCCGAGCTCCATCTGATATCAGAGATCTGATTGTTCCTTATGTTCCTAACAGAGCACTTCGCTCTCAATCTGCAGGTTTACTAGTGGTTCCTAGAATTTCTAAAAGTAGAATGGGAGGCAGATCTTTTAGTTATCAGGCTCCTCTCCTGTGGAACCAACTAACAGTTTTAGTCCGTGAGGCAGACACCCTGTCTACTTTTAAGGCTAGGCTTAAAACTTTCCTTTTTGATAAAGCTTCTAGTTAGAGTGGCTTAGGTTATCCTGAGCTATCTCTATAGTTCTGCTGCTATAGGCTTAGACTGCTGGAGGACATAGGGACCCCTTTTTCATCATTCTGCTTCATTCTATCTCTATTCTCCCTCTCTGCAGAATCTGTTAGTTCAATCTCTAACGTTCTGCTCTCTCTGCTTTTTCTCATAGTAGCTTCATCTGGTCTGTTCCTGTTTGGCTGTGACTCCATCCTGGAGAGAAATATCAGCTGTGCTGCTGCCATCAACACCTTTGTTTCTAGATGTTGGAGCTTGGCCTGTTTTCAGTGTAGTCCTGTTTCTCTGACTGTGACTAACTGGATGTGCTCTCTTCATCCTCTGACATGGGAGCTGGCTCGGAGCTCGTCTGCCTGGCTGTGTGTTTCCTGGACGGGGCCGCCTGTGGAGCTGGTTGACAGTTGCCTTTTGTATCTATGCTTCTTTTTCTATGTCTGCTTCTGTCTCCTTGAACCCCAGTCGGCCTCAGCAGATGGCCGCTCACACTGAGCCTGGTTCTGCTGGAGGTTTCTTCCTGTTCAAAGGGAGTTTTTCCTCTCCACTGTCGCTACAAGCATGCTTACTGTGAGGGATTGCTGAAGAGTCAATGAGTCGATGCAATCAGCTGGTTTTCCTTAGATAGAAAACTTTGAATCAATCTGACTGGATGATCTGGTGAACTGGAAAGTGCCTTGAGACGACATGTGTTGTGAATTGGAGCTATAGAAATAAACTGAATAGAATTAAATTGAATAATGAAAGGTTGGCTTTTATTCAGATATAGTTCTTCTGTTATTTTGCAACAGCTCGTTTCTCAACAAGCCGTAAAGTTTGCAGCTCTGCAGCTCTAACTCATCATCATAATCAGAACCCTTCACTCTGCAGCACCTGAGATGAGATGGACCGTTAAGTATAAAGCAGCAGATCTTCCTGCAGATAGAATGGTACTTAGAGCTGTGAAGCATGTGACATTAGTTCCATTTCCAGCCTTAACTTCAGAGTAACATTCAAATGTGGGAGAGAAAATGTAAATACACTACCGGTCCAAATTCAAATGTCTGCAACAGCCTGAGTCCCTGGCTCCCTCCTGATTGGTCAGGCTGGTTGGACTCTTTGAACGGGAACCAACCATGTGAGCATCCAGGAAGTGTTTGGCTTTGTTCCACTAAAAGCAACTCTGATTGGCTCAGAGACCAAGTCATTGCTGAGTGACACTGCAACAAAAGCAGGCTGTGCTGAGCTTGGGGTGGAGCGCCTTCAAAGTGTTGCTTATAGCTGTTAAAGAGACGCTCCAGCTGAGCCGATACTAACTGCTGTGCCACTTGGTGGAAGATGGTCCATTCTATAAAATCAAACCCAGAAGCAAACACACTGAAAGCAAAGTGATTTATGTCCGATATGAAGCTGCAGCCTGTTGGTTTCTTAAAGGAAGTGATTCAAACTGGCTCCAACTTGTTGGGAAGTTAACTGGCTCCAGAACATCAAAGGGTCCATTTCTATCCACTCAGGAGACCAGAAGTGCTGAGAAGTGACTTATCTTATATACAAAGCAGCATGAAGAGCAACGGTGAGCAGTCATCCATCAGCAGGGTCATCGGTCAGCGTCTGGTTTACACCCTCCCCTCCAGTCAGCAGCAGCCCGACTCTGCAGGGGCCACGCTATTGGTCTGGGTCTGAGTTAGGGGCCCTTGACCTGCACCTCCGTTTTAAAGCTCTAAGAAAGGCCTGTTTGCTTCTGGTGCTTTCCTCCAAGGTGGCGTGGAGGCGGAGGACACCTGCACTCTGTCAGCATGTTTGGATTGGGAGCTGTGGCTGATCCAGCCAGCTGGGTCTCCTCAGCCTTACATCCAACAACGCTTACAATAGCAGGGACAAAAAGCAACATGGAAAGCTATTAGATTAAGCTTTATTTATGATCTTTGATGATGAGAGCAAGGCTCACTGCGTAGCTTGAACATTAGCTGGATTAATTGATGCAAAGCACTTATGGAGCTCATCTTGTGTTGAGTGCTAAGATGCTTGTCTGCTGTAAATATTAGGACTGAGGAGTATTTCTGCCTGTCAAACAGAGCTGAAGAAGGGATTTTTTTTGAGGGGGAGGGGGGTCTGAGTTAAACACTAAGCATTAAAAAAAAACACTGGAATCTAAAACAGCAAACACAGATCAGCAGAATGATGATGATGATGAGCTTAGAGCTGCCTTCATCTTTGGAAGATTGTTGGAAACACGTCCCACTGATTTATTCAGTCTGTGGAACCACTTAGAGGCTTTATGTCAGATACTGGAATTTAATTGTTTGAGGACATTAAAAACCAGAGTTAATAAAAAAAACAACTGTTTTCAGTAAATGAGATGATAAAATAATACATCCAGCAGCCATCACTTTTTTAATTGAACTGAGAGCGACTCCTCCTGCTAACGAGTTTGTATTTGGTACTTGAAAGCCCTCAATCTGCAGGTTTACTCGTGGTTCTTAGAATTTCTAAAAGTAGAATGGGAGGCAGATTCAGTTCCATTCAGTTTATTTCTAAAGCGGCAATTCACATTATGTCATCTCAGGTCACTTTACATTTCAACCAGATCATCCAGTCAGATTGATTCAAAGTTTTCTATCTAAGGAAAACCAGCTGATTGCATCGACTCATTGACTCTTCAGCAATGCCTCAAACTAAGCATGCTTGTAGCGACAGTGGAGAGGAAAAACTCCCTTTTATGCTGCCTTTTTTTGCTGCCTCTGCAGCAAAAGCAGCTAGTTTACATGCAAAGTCAATGGTTGACACGCATCAAGGCAGCGCGTCTGAGCTGTGGTGTGCTTCTGCACATCTGAGGTGTGCGACGCACTTCAGAAGCAGTAGCTGTTAAGAGTTGGAAAAACTTTAGCTGCTTGACGCGCGACATCAGCCAATCAGAGAAGCTGATCTGGCAGCTGGCAGGGAGTCAGACACAGCGCTGCTGATGCAGAGCGCTATGATCACTCCTCTGAAACAGTTTATTAATTCCTAAATTAACTTAAAATGTAGAAACCTGCCGGCAGAATATGTTCACTTTTATTATCCTGCTGCCTGCAGTTTGTAGCACAGACCTGAAAAACTTGAAAAGCTAACATCTACTTCCAGCCGCCACCAACAGGAGGGGAAAACCCCCAAGAGGCGAGCGGGCCTGAGGCAGCCGCTGCTGGGGATTCCCAGTGACAGCGCAGCGCCGGTATGTGGGGGTCTGAGCGGCTCCCACAGAGAAATAATCTTTGAAGGCAGGATGGTAATCTGGATGAACTGACTGCACAGACCATGTTTTCAGGAGGACTTTCTCACTTCAACATAGATTCTAACTACTTTTTACCCGCTGATCACAGCTAATATAGCCGCCATTGTTCCAAGCAGAGAAAGGAAAGGGTAGCTCCGCCGAAAGCGCATCAGACCCACTTTTCCACTGCGCAGCTAGAGCAGCAAAAATGCTTCAGCCGCGCGTCAGAACTAAACTGGTACAAGCATAAAAAATGAAGCAGCACGCACGTTTTTGCTGCTTCTCCTGCTTTAGGTCTGAACGTAGCATAACAAGAAGAAATCTCTAGCAGAACCAGGCTCAGTGTGAGCGGCCATCAAGGAGACAGAAGCAGACATAGAAAAAGAAGCATAGATACAAAAGGCAACTGTCAACCAGCTCCACAGGCGGCCCCGTCCAGGAAACACACAGCCAGGCAGACGAGCTCCGAGCCAGCTTCCATGTCAGAGGATGAAGAGAGCACATCCAGTTAGTCACAGGGATAGAGGGAATATTAAATGATTAACAGTTTTTTCTAGTTCCAGCTTGCTTTTCATCAAAAGGGTTATACTATACTGAGCAAAACCGCTCTGTGGGATTCTACAGCACCCCCTTAGTCTGACCCTGGAGACAGTTCCAGGGATGTGGAAGACCTCCTGCCTTGTTCCAGGACCAAAGAAGACTCAGCCAGCAGTCCTCAGTGACTATAGACCTCCTGCCTTGTTCCAGGACCAAAGACCACTCAGCCAGCAGTCCTCAGTGACTATAGACCTCCTGCCTTGTTCCATGACCAAAGAAGGTTCAGCCAGCGGTCCTCAGTGACTATAGACCTCCTGCCTTGATCCAGGACCAAAGAAGACTCAGCCAGCAGTCCTCAGTGACTATAGACCTCCTGCCTTGTTCCATGACCAAAGAAGGTTCAGCCAGCGGTCCTCAGTGACTATAGACCTCCTGCCTTGTTCCATGACCAAAAAAGACTCAGCCAGCTGTCCCCAGTGACTATAGACCTCCTGCCTTGTTCCATGACCAAAAAAGACTCAGCCAGCAGTCCTCAGTGACTATAGACCTCCTGCCTTGTTCCATGACCAAAAAAGACTCAGCCAGCGGTCCTCAGTGACTATAGACCTCCTGCCTTGTTCCATGACCAAAAAAGACTCAGCCAGCAGTCCTCAGTGACTATAGACCTCCTGCCTTGTTCCATGACCAAAAAAGACTCAGCCAGCTGTCCCCAGTGACTATAGACCTCCTGCCTTGTTCCAGGACCAAAGACGACTCAGCCAGCAGTCCTCAGTGACTATAGACCTCCTGCCTTGTTCCAGGACCAAAGACGACTCAGCCAGCAGTCCTCAGTGACTATAGACCTGTTGCCCTGAAAAACACATCATGAAGGTCCTACAGAGACTTCTATTGGTTCAGCTCAGCAAGCAAACCAGCATCTATCAGGACCCCCTGCAGTCTGCTTATTGCTGCTTGATGATGTCATTATTCACCTGCTTCATCATTTAGGGAAGGCAGACAGCACTGTGAGGATCCTGATATTTGATTCCTCCAGATTCAGCCTGACTGACTTTGAGGTAAACTTCAGTAGACTCAGGTGGAGGCATCAACTATCACCTGGCTCAAAGACTATCTGACAAACAGACCAGAGATTGTTAGACTGAAGGCTCAGATGGCTGATCAGGTAGTCAGCAGCAAAGGAGCACCACAGGGGACGGTACTCACTCCATTCCTTTTTCCAAAGTTCACCTCTGACTTCCAGGACCAGACAGAGTCATGTCATCTGCAGAAATACTGGGACGACTCTGCAGTCATTGGGAGAATTAAAGATGGAGCACAAGCTGAGGACAAAGAGCTGGTGAACCAGTGCATCTTCCTCTCCTTCTCCAGAAGCACCATAGAGAGCGTTCTGAGCAGCTGTCTCACTGTGTGGTGTGGAGGCTGCAGCGCCTCAGACTGGAAGAAGGTGAGAACAGCAGAGAGGATCATGGGGGCTCCTCTTCCCTCCATTAAAGACATTTCATCCCAGCGCTGCGTGTCCCGAGCCCGTGACATCATCAATGACCCCTCACCCCCCCACCATGGACTGTTCTCCCTGCTGCCCTCTAGGAAGAGGCTTCACAGCTTTCAATGCAGGACCAGCAGGTTCTGCAGCAGCTTCTTCCCAACCGCCATCACACTGATGAATGGTGAATAAAATAAAAAAAAATAAAAATAACTATGGAATGTTGGAAAAACTGTAAATCATATCTCAGTCTTATGTTTACATTTGATCACTATTGCACTTTAAGTAATGGAGAGCTGTACTGAACAAAGTTTCATTTTGTATACACTCTGTGTGAACAAAATGACAATAAAGTTTGTTTAAGTCTATAAATGGTAATGTTCATTTCACAGTTGTAATCTTTATGCAATTAAATTTTAATAAACTTGGTCTAAGTCTAAGCTTTGTGGCCCCAATGAGCAAAGGATAAAGGGATTGATCGGTGCCCATCAAACATCAAAACTAGTTTCGTCTGAAACTTTTTAATGTGATTTAAAAAAACATAATCATTAGTGTGTATGTGACGGAGGAGCCGTCATCAGCTGGGACTTAGGAATAAGTCAGTTTCAGCATGCGCACAAACATACACACACACACGCATACATACACGTACGCAATCACTTACTTCTGTTGCAGGTTGGGCTGGCGCCGTTCATCGTGGGTGCACACGCGATGGTCCGGTTTTCATTTAACATTTATTCTAACCTGCTTATTTTCAGCCAAGTATATTTTCTGCATCTATTTTCAAACAGGTTTATTTCCGGATTGTAGCGCGCCGGGAGGGAGTCACGTGATGACGTAGTGAAGTCATCAGAACGTACAGAGTGTGTTGTATTAAATTGAGTATTGTATTTTTGATTACAAGTTTTTTTTTTTTTTTTCTCTCTTTAGCATGGTGTTGTTGTTATTATTGTCATCATTATCAAAATCATTATTTTTGTTTACTTAGTGAATTAGAAGTAATTGTTTAGTTTTTATTTTATTTTTATTCATTTTTTTTTCTGTGGGTGGAGCCTATAGCTTTAAAAGCAGGCCTCTGTTCCACAGGGAGGCAGTCTGTGGCTGGACTCCTGAGATGTCACACTGAAGGTGATGGATTCTGATTTTTTGAAGGTACTGCTCTTTTTCTGATTTTAACCTGCCTTGGATGTCCATGTAAATATTTTTGCACCAACCGTCTTTGTTCACCAGAAGAAAAGATCACTGAATAAAAAACAATCACTAAACTTATCTCCGGCATTGGCCAGTCATTTATGTGTTTGACCAAGTCATAATAGAACCCCGTCACATATGGTGTCAGAAGTGGGATTATGGCGAGCCGGAGAAGAGGATCTCGTCCATTGAAGCAACGATCTGGTCTTCGATCACAATCAAAGATGGAAGAAGAGGTGACTGACAGAGCATGGGAGAGTATGCCAACGACGGATGTGTCAGATGAGGATGGTGGACCAAAGCCTGACCCCACTGGACCAAGTGCATCTGGCCGTGAGTTTCTCACTTTGATGAAGGACTTTATGGCAGGTCAGCAAAAGCGAGAGAAAGGACTGCTAAAGGAACTGCGAAATCTTAGGATGTCCCTGCAGCAACCACAACAAGTACCACGTCCTCACATTCAGTCAGGAGGTGGCGCAGAACAAAATGACGATGATAATGGTGGTGATGATGATGATGATGAGGATGACGACGACGGCAGTTATCACAGCCATCAACCTCAGTCAGTAAGTTACACCACTGATCCAAAGATTCCTCCTTATCAGTTAGGAGAAGACCTTGAAAACTATCTGCTGCGGTTTGAGCGCATTGCCAAGACCTGGAGGTGGCCACAGAGTGAATGGGCCAGCCGTCTCATTCCACTCCTTTCTGGGAAGGCGCTGGAGGCCTATGCGGCCATGGATGAGGAACGTGCTCACTGCTACAAAGACTTGAAGGCTGCTTTGTTAGCAAAGTTTGACATCTCACCTGAGACGTACAGACTGAAGTTCAGAGCAACAAGTGTACCTGCTGGTGAAACTCCTACTGAAACCTACCACCGCCTTAGAGGCCTCTACCGACGGTGGGTTCGTCCGGACCAGCATTCAAAGGAGGACGTCGGGGAGCTCATCATCCAGGAACAACTGTTAAGTGTTCTGCCCTCTGATGTACGGACCTGGGTGAAGGAACATGAACCGAAGGATGGTCTGACTGCTGCAAAGTTGGCTCTACAGTACATGAATGCACGACAAGGAGGAGCCACACGTTTCTCCAAACCTGTACTGCGACCGGTTCAACAGACTGGACATCAACGGTATGCCAGAGACCAAGGCCAGGAGGTCAGAGGTACCAGCGGTTCTCTCAATCCACCATCTCATGGTAAGACATTGATTTGCTATTACTGTCAGCAGCTGGGCCACAAGGCTTCGGTGTGCCCGTTAAAGAAGACTAAGTTTACTGGCTCCTGTTATGCTCCCAGAGTGGAAAGAACGGCTGGAGTCAAAAACTTTGAAACTAGAACTCATAAAACTGTGACTGTGAATGGACAGCAGGTGACTGCATTAATTGACAGTGGTAGTTCTACATCACTGGTTAAAAAAAGTTTTGTACCTGTTGGTTGTGTGAATTATGAAAAGAAAACTCAGATTTTGTGTGTGCATGGAGATTGTCATGTTTATCCAAAAGCCGAAGTGACTGTCATTATTGATGATCAACCTTATTTGCTAACTGTTGGTGTGGTGGAAAATCTACCTTTTGACATTATTTTAGGTACTGATTTACCTGTGCTGTTTCATCTGTTGGAAGAGATACAAACTGACGTGGGCGGAGTTGGCAATGTTTCCTGTCCTGTGGTTACTCGCTCTCAGGCCAAAGAACAAGTTGAATCTTTACCTGACTTTGATGAGAGCTTGTTTGAGGTTTCAAAGAACACTAGAAAATCCAGAAAGCAAAAAAAATTTGAGAAAAAGTTAATGCTGAGTGGAAATGTGTCAACAGATTTATTAGTGGATGACATTTGGAAAATACCTGAAAATATTGCTACTTTACAGAAACAGGATGTGTCTTTACAACCTTTGTTTGAACGGGTGGAAGAAAAAACTGATGCTAAGTGGAGAGGAAAAGAAACTTTTGTGTTAAAAGATTGTGTGTTGTATGCTTGTAATGAAAAGCAACGGTTGGTAGTTCCAACTAGCTGTAGAGCACTTGTCATGCATTTGGCGCACACCATTCCATGGGCAGGGCACTTGGGGCGTCACAAAACATTTATGCGAGTCAGCTCACGATTTTTTTGGCCATCAATGTACAATGACATTAATGCATTATGTGCTTCTTGTCCTATATGTCAGAAGACTCGTCCTGCTCGTAAATCAGATCGGGCGCTCCTCCAGCCACTACCTGTCATCTCCACTCCTTTCCGTAAGGTTGCAATGGACATTGTTGGACCCCTAGTGAAGAGTGGGCGTGGCCATCAGTACATCCTGGTAGTATGTGATTATGCCACCAGATTTCCAGAGGCTTTTCCACTGCATACTGTTACTGCTCCTGTGGTGGTTCGAGCTCTGGTCCAGCTATTTTCAAGAGTTGGAATCCCAGATCAGATTTTGACAGACCAGGGAACTAACTTCACTTCTAATCTGCTAAAACTCTTTCACAAACAGCTTGGGATCTCTGCCATCAGGACAACTCCTTACCATCCACAAACTGATGGACTGGTCGAAAGGTTCAACCAGACGCTGAAGAGGATGCTGCAGAAGTTTGTGAATGACACTGGCAGAGATTGGGACCGCTGGTTACCGTTCCTTCTCTTCGCCTATCGTGAGGTGCCGCAAGCATCAACTGGATTCTCCCCATTTGAACTCCTGTATGGGTGGGATGTTCAAGGACCGTTAGACCTGCTGAAGAAAAGCTGGGATGTATCAGAGACCCCATCCAGTGCCAAAGGTGTAGTCCAGTACGTGCTGCAGATGAGAAGTCGGCTTGCTGACTACCAGGAAGAGGCTGAGAAGAGCCTGCTTCGAGCTCAGCAGAAGCAAAAGCTGTGGTATGACCAGCAGGCCCGACAAAGAGTGTTAAGTCCTGGACAGAAGGTGTTGCTTCTCCTGCCTTCATCCACCAGCAAGCTTTTGGCAAAGTGGCAAGGACCCTATACCATCAGCCGACAGCTGGGACCTACTACCTATGAAGTCTACCACCCTGACAAAAAGAAAGCTACACAGGCTTATCATGTGAACTTGCTAAAGGAGTGGAAAGAACCATCACATCCAGCTCCAGAAACATCATGCCTGCTGAGGCCAATGGAGGAGGAAGAAGAGGTTCCTGGCATTGAAGTCATGAATGAACAGTCAACCCCTGAGCTCAGACACTTAACCCCACACCAAGCCTCACAACTTCAGCAGATCTTCCAGACACTGTCTCCTCTCTTTTCTCCTAATCCAGGTCGGACCACTTTGATTGGGCATGCAATTCGACTAAAAGAGAAGCAGCCAATTCGTCAGCGGCCATATAGAGTTCCACAGCAGTTGGTGGGACAGCTGCAAGATGAAGTCAAGACCATGCTAAAATCAGGTATCATTGAACCTTCAAACTCTGAGTGGTGCAGTCCAGTGGTCATTGTGTGCAAGAAAGATGGCTCACTAAGGATTTGTATTGATTTCAGAAAGCTTAATGCAGTGTCAGAGTTTGATGCCTATCCCATGCCCAGGGTAGATGAGCTGCTGGAAAGGATTGGACAAGCAAAGTTCATTACCACCCTTGACCTGTGTAAAGGGTATTGGCAGGTTCCATTGGAGCCTTCAAGCAGACAGTACACAGCATTCCGTACTCCTTCTGGTCTTTTTCAGTTTACGGTTATGCCGTTTGGCCTCCATGGTGCTCCAGCCACCTTCCAACGGCTAATGGACAAAGTGCTGCAAGGAAGTGAAGACTACAGTGCTGCTTACCTTGATGATGTAGTCATTTACAGCAATAGCTGGGAGGAGCATGTGTCACATCTAGCAAGACTGTTGGAAAAGATTGCAGGAGCAGGGTTGACACTTAACATATCAAAGTGTGTTTGGGCACAACAGGAAACCAGATACCTGGGTTACCAGCTGGGGAGAGGAGAGGTGCGACCACAGATGGACAAAGTTGAAGCAATCCAAAAGTGCCCCCGCCCTCGAACCAAGAAGGAAGTGCGATCATTCTTGGGGCTAGCTGGTTGGTATCGAAGGTTTGTGCCTCATTTTGCTACACTTGCTTCTCCACTCACCAGTTTGACAGCTAAAGACCAGAAGAATCCTGTTGTGTGGTCCAAGGAGTGTGAAGACTCCTTTAACGCTCTGAAAGCTCATCTATGTTCATCTGCTGTCCTCCGAAGTCCTGATTTCAGCAGGAAATTTCTGGTCCAAGTAGATGCATCCACAGTTGGTTTAGGAGCTGTTTTGGCTCAAGGAGATCCTGGAGAGGAGCAACCCATACTCTACCTGAGTCGCAAGCTGCTACCTCGGGAGGTGAGATACTCTGTGGTGGAAAAAGAAGGACTGGCCATTAAGTGGGCTCTGGAAAGTCTCAAGTATTATCTTCTGGGCAGAGAATTTGATTTGGAGACAGACCATCGTGCCCTAACCTGGATCAACACCATGAAGGATAGTAACCATCGTCTAACTAGGTGGTATTTGTCCTTGCAACCTTACAAATTTAACATCTGTCATAGAAGTGGCAGACTTAATAAAGTGGCAGACTTTCTTTCTAGGTTGCCGAGTTTCGCCAACCTTGGAGAGGAGACGGGTGATGTGACGGAGGAGCCGTCATCAGCTGGGACTTAGGAATAAGTCAGTTTCAGCATGCGCACAAACATACACACACACACGCATACATACACGTACGCAATCACTTACTTCTGTTGCAGGTTGGGCTGGCGCCGTTCATCGTGGGTGCACACGCGATGGTCCGGTTTTCATTTAACATTTATTCTAACCTGCTTATTTTCAGCCAAGTATATTTTCTGCATCTATTTTCAAACAGGTTTATTTCCGGATTGTAGCGCGCCGGGAGGGAGTCACGTGATGACGTAGTGAAGTCATCAGAACGTACAGAGTGTGTTGTATTAAATTGAGTATTGTATTTTTGATTACAAGTTTTTTTTTTTTTTTCTCTCTTTAGCATGGTGTTGTTGTTATTATTGTCATCATTATCAAAATCATTATTTTTGTTTACTTAGTGAATTAGAAGTAATTGTTTAGTTTTTATTTTATTTTTATTCATTTTTTTTTCTGTGGGTGGAGCCTATAGCTTTAAAAGCAGGCCTCTGTTCCACAGGGAGGCAGTCTGTGGCTGGACTCCTGAGATGTCACACTGAAGGTGATGGATTCTGATTTTTTTGAAGGTACTGCTCTTTTTCTGATTTTAACCTGCCTTGGATGTCCATGTAAATATTTTTGCACCAACCGTCTTTGTTCACCAGAAGAAAAGATCACTGAATAAAAAACAATCACTAAACTTATCTCCGGCATTGGCCAGTCATTTATGTGTTTGACCAAGTCATAATAGAACCCCGTCACAGTGTAAAAGGACAGCAGCTTCCTTTGTGCTGAGAAAATAGCAAAAGAGAGGGCGCACAGAGTGCAAATAAAAAAGACTAGAGAAACTAGTCAAACTCAGGTTGTTTAAAACAGAGTTAGTTTGAAGAAATGAACAGTTTAATTTTTTTCTTTTCTCATTTCCTGAAATGTTTGAACTGATAACATATTCATAACGTTGTGGGATGTCTGAAACGACCTGCTGAGTGATCCTAATGATCACTGAAGTCACAGAGCTCCTGCCACAGAGCTCCTGCCGGTGAATAAAGCCTGAGACTAGAGGCCCCCCCCCCCCCCCCCCCCCCCCCACACACACACACACCCACCACATCAGTCTGGATCCAGTAAAGGACTTTGATACCAAAATGCACCAGAAGTCAGGCTCAGTTTGAGCTGAGATGGTCACATATACACTACCTTTCAAAAGTTTGGGGTCACATTAAAATGTCCTTATTTTTGAAGGAAAAGCACTGTACTTTTCAATGAAGATAACTTTAAACTAAAGGTAAATTACTATTCTAGCTGCAAATGTCTGTTTTTTGGTGCAATATCTACATAAGTGTATAGAGGCCCATTTCCAGCAACTATCACTCCAGTGTTCTAATGGTACAATGTGTTGCTCATTCGCTCAGAAGGCTAATTGATGATTAGAAAACCCTTGTGGAATCATGTTCACACATCTGAAAACAGTTTAGCTTGTTACAGAAGCCACAAAATGACTTTCCTTTGAGCAGATTGAGTTTCTGGAGCATCACATTTGTGGGGTCAATTAAACGCTCAAAATGGCCAGAAAAAGAGAACTTTCATCTGAAACTAAACAGTCTATTCTTGTTCTTGGAAATGAAGGCTATTCCATGCGAGAACTCCAAGGCCAGAACCATTCCTGACCCAAAGATCCAGGGACGAACTCCAAGGCCAGAACCATTCCTGACCCAAAGATCCAGGGACGAACTCCAAGGCCAGAACCATTCCTGACCCAAAGATCCAGGGACGAACTCCAAGGCCAGAACCATTCCTGACCCAATGATCCAGGGAGGAACTCCAAGGCCAGAACCATTCCTGACCCAAAGACCCAGCGAGGAACTCCAAGGCCAGAACCATTCCTGACCCAATGATCCAGGGAGGGAACTCCAAGGCCAGAACCATTACTGACCCAATTATCCAGGTAGGAACTCCAAGGCCAGAACCATTCCTGACCCAAAGATCCAGCGAGGAACTCCAAGGCCAGAACCATTTCTGACCCAATGATCCAGGGAGGGAACTCCAAGGCCAGAACCATTACTGACCCAATGATCCAGGTAGGAACTCCAAGGCCAGAACCATTCCTGACCCAATGATCCAGGTAGGAACTCCAAGGCCAGAACCATTCCTGACCCAAAGATCCAGCGAGGAACTCCAAGGCCAGAACCATTACTGACCCAATGATCCAGGGAGGAACTCCAAGGCCAGAACCATTTCTGACCCAAAGACCCAGCGAGGAACACCAAGGCCAGAACCATTCCTGACCCAATGATCCAGGGAGGGAACTCCAAGGCCAGAACCATTACTGACCCAATGATCCAGGTAGGAACTCCAAGGCCAGAACCATTCCTGACCCAAAGATCCAGCGAGGAACACCAAGGCCAGAACCATTCCTGACCCAATGATCCAGGGAGGGAACTCCAAGGCCAGAACCATTCCTGACCCAATGATCCAGGTAGGAACTCCAAGGCCAGAACCATTCCTGACCCAAAGATCCAGCGAGGAACACCAAGGCCAGAACCATTCCTGACCCAATGATCCAGGGAGGGAACTCCAAGGCCAGAACCATTCCTGACCCAATGATCCAGGTAGGAACTCCAAGGCCAGAACCATTCCTGACCCAATGATCCAGGGAGGGAACTCCAAGGCCAGAACCATTACTGACCCAATGATCCAGGTAGGAACTCCAAGGCCAGAACCATTCCTGACCCAAAGATCCAGCGAGGAATTCCAAGGCCAGAACCATTCCTGACCCAAAGATCCAGCGAGGAACTCCAAGGCCAGAACCAATGCTGACCCAGGGAGAAAATAAACAACAGTAGAGCATTTTGAAATATTGTATTTCACTTAAAACTATCAGAGCCTTTCAGAGAAAGAAGATCAGGACCCAGAGTTGGGAGAATTATGGTCTGGGGCTGCTTTCTCTCCTGACTGATGGTTTGATGGAACCATTAAGATCACAGGAGAATGGGTAGAGCTCAACTGCCCAAAGGTACAGTGCATTTATTCTTCTGCAGTCCTGCCCTTTGGTGCAGGACTGCCGCCTGAAGGCACGTAAACCAAATCCCAAAAATAAAGAGCGTAGAGCCCAGAACCACTGCAGACGCTCACATATCGATACGATACAATAAAAAACATTCACAGAAAGTTAAATAACATAGAACCCAATGACAGAAGATCAACAAAGATAGAAAGCACCATCATTATCTAAGTCATAATTTAAGAACATGCCGTTAAAGAGGATACGTTTATCTGAAAGATAGAATTTTCAGCAGTTTGCAGAAGATTTGATCCCATTTCTCCGAAATTGATTTATACTTAAACAAACACCAGTTATGTCAATAAGATTTAGCTCCTAACATGATGGATGCCATGGTAACTATACCAAATAAGACTTATCTTAGGATCTTCAAATTGAGCCAAAGTAAATCAAAGAACAAGTGTTCCAGACCCTCACTTTCGCCTTTGCAGAAACACATTGGGTTCTTCTTCTATTGTTGTATTCTAGAGCTTCCATGTCAAGAGCTTCCACATGGCCAAAAAACGATTAAAAAGAAAAAGAAAAGATTACTTCAAAGCGAAAAAAAGACAAAAAAATCAAAACATGTTGCCTTGAAGTTTTCCTCAAATTGACTATTTTGGTAAAGATATAAAAAGTTAATGCTAAGCTAATGTTTCACTCACAGATGTTCTGGAGGAGATAATGGGAGTAAAGGCGGAATAAGGCCAACTGAATTGGAGCAACATAAACAGGATCAGTTTGAAATGATACTCTAAAGTAAAGCTTTCCAGTACTTGTCCTCAGATGTCCTCCGGTACCTCAGCCCGGTGGGTTTCAGGTTCCTCCAGGCCACCTCACACCTCCCATATATGAAAGAATGAGGAGGCCTGGAACAGCGCCAGGCGTGCAACAGAGGCTTTGTCCAGTTGCCCAACAAAGCCTTGTTTTTGTTTAGAAAACATGCAAATTGAAACAGATTAACAGGTCCGTCCGTTTGGAATGGGGGTAGTTTGGCTTCTTTGCTCCATACCTGTCTATGTCTCTGAAAGGGGGGGTCGTTGAAGGGAATTGTTGGCCTACCTTTCAACCCATAATATTTATTGAAGGTTTTAGGTGTCATTATCTTTCCATTTACCCTTAAAATGTTGATCAAATGTAATATGAGAACCATAAACACTAGGAAGAAATCCAAATGACCAAATGTTGAATTTCTTCTTTAACATCATAATGAGGAAGAGTCTTCCTAATGTCTTCATCCTGTCCACTCCTCTACGATAAATTTCACTGACTACAGCTTGGAGAGATTTCTGAGATTTCTACCATGAAGCTTCGGAAAACAGACATGAGTCACCAGCATCCCATAATAACCCACTTATGTCATCAGCTAATAATCAAGCTCATCCTTTCACAGTAAAACATGCAGCAGCTGCAGCTCACAGCATGTTCTTTACATCAGATGCAACAGTCATTTCGACTCAAGTCTCAGGCCTGGAGTCCAAGTCTAGACCCAAGTGTCAAGGACTCGGATCTAAGCCTGAAGCTCTGAACTCTTTGATATTTGTGAATAAAGTGTGACTCCAACCAATCAGCTTTATTCAGCTGTTTTCTCTAACCTGCTGCTCTTTGACCTTTCTACAGCTGCATACGTCTATGAACCAGGAAGTCCCGCTGCAGCAGAGGAGAGCCCTGTGAAGTGGAGACGGTTTGCTGTCTTTACCTGCAGAACTGAGTCGGTTAGATTCGGCCACAGAAGGGATTGTCTACTATGGATCAACCATAACAAGACGAGAACAGCTGCTGGATTAGGACACTCGACTAAATGTATCATTGAGCTTAAAGCTAATTGAAGATTTTCAATCTCTTAGCTCAGTTCATTCCAGCAGGTTTACATGCATGTGTTCTTCATCCATATGAAGCTTATTTTCCTTCTAATTGCCACTAGACACGGTTATATAATAGCAATTATATCTGTCACCCCTCACTGCTCTCTGCAAGGCTTTCATTGAATTACTCCCGGTTCCTGAGCCAAGAGGTTCTGATTGTTTTTACTGAGCTCCTAATCAGGCCTGGGAGGAAACTTCTCGCTTAAATCCAGAGCCATGTGAGGCACATCTGGGAGATTGCTATGGTTGTCTGTTCCAGTCAACGGCCTCCCAGGGGCCTTTGCTATTTTAATCCATCTTAAATTATTCCAACTGGCAGCAAACAAATCTAATGGCAGCAGATTGGCCCAACAACACAGGACTGAAAACCTCAAACAACTGCTGTAAATGGAGAAATATGACTTGTCATGTTTAGATTGCAGTTGGAGATTGCTTCTAATGTTCAGCTATGAGCTCTTATGACAGCTGGTAATGATGTTGCCTGAAACCTTTTAAAAATGATTACAGCCACATTGAATCTTTGTTTTCTGCCTCATGTTTTGTCTTTTCTAACAAACGCTCCAAGATTTGTTTGACTGGAGGAATAGAGAGCAGCTGTTTCCACGTTTTCACATGGAAGAAAAAAATGTGAGTACTTATTGGTAGTAGGTGTTGGAGGGTCATTGGAGGTAATACTATGACACCCCTGCCCCCAAACCAAGCACCCCCCCCTTCAAAGTCCTTTTCTCGTTCAGGTTATTTTATCTTCGTTCAAATGTTCACAAACTTGTCTGCTATTACATTCCCATTAACCCTTTGTTCTTCCTCACTGGATCTGATTTCACCATGGTAATGGTAAATGGGATGTACTTATATAGCGCTTTCTCAAGTCAGGAGACTTTATACTACATTCAGTCATTCACGGACACACTCACACACTGATAGTGGCAAGCCACAACTGTCCTGGGGCTCACCGGGCCCACCATAAGTATACAATGCAGGTTAAGTGTCTTGCTCAACAACACAACGACACTGAAGGTCCGGTGCCAGGGCTTGAACCGTCAATCCAACTCCTACATCCAACGCCACTGTCGCTCACAATCAATCTCCCAACTGCAGTTAGCCATCTGGCAGAGAGCTATTGCTGCTGTGGTTGGACACAGTTAGCCATCTGGTAGCAAGCTATTACTGCTGTGGATTTATGCAGTTAGCCATCTCATAGCGAGCTATTGCTGCTGTGGTTGGATGCAGTTAGCCATCTGATAGCAAGCTATTGCTGCTGTGGTTGTATGCAGTTAGCCATCTGATAGCGAGCTATTGCTGCTGTGTTTGTATGCAGTTAGCCATCTGATAGCGAGCTATTGCTGCTGTGGTTGTATGCAGTTAGCCATCTGATAGCGAGCTATTGCTGCTATAGTTGGATGCAGTTAGCCATCTCATAGCGAGCTGTTGCTGCTGTGGTTGGATGCAGTTAGCAATCTTGTAGCAAGCTAAAGCTGCTGTGGTTGGATACAGTTAGCCATCTGATAGCAAGCTATTGCTGCTGTGGTTGTATGCAGTTAGCCATCTGATAGCTAGCTATTGCTGCTATAGTTGGATGCAGTTAGCCATCTCATAGCGAGCTGTTGCTGCTATAGTTGGATGCAGTTGGCCATCTCATAGCGAGCTATTGCTGCTGTGGTTGGATACAGTTAGCAATCTGATTGTGAGCTATTGCTGCTGTGGTTGTATGCAGTTAGCCATCTTGTAGCAAGCTAAAGCTGCTGTGGTTGGATACAGTTAGCCATCTGATAGCAAGCTATTGCTGCTGTGGTTGTATGCAGTTAGCCATCTGATAGCGAGCTATTGCTGCTATAGTTGGATGCAGTTAGCCATCTCATAGCGAGCTGTTGCTGCTGTGGTTGGATGCAGTTAGCCATCTCATAGCGAGCTATTGCTGCTGTGGTTGTATGCAGTTAGCCATCTTGTAGCAAGCTAAAGCTGCTGTGGTTGGATACAGTTAGCCATCTGATAGCAAGCTATTGCTGCTGTGGTTGTATGCAGTTAGCCATCTGATAGCGAGCTATTGCTGCTATAGTTGGATGCAGTTAGCCATCTCATAGCGAGCTATTGCTGCTGTGGTTGTATGCAGCCACCGCAACATGACCTGAATGTCCAAGTCCCATTTGGTCTGAAATCAGGCTGAATGCAGGGAAGTGTGAGACCTAACCATGTGGTGGGGGAGGTTGGGCTAGATGCAGCCTGGGCAGCAGTTGCTCCCCTTCTGGGGGGCTGGATGGGGGGGTTGTTTAGATAAGGTTCGATAAGATAAGGTTGAATAAAGTAAGAAAAGACACAGAGATATTAACTTGTGACATCAGCTCTGGTAAACGACATGATGTGCAAAAGAAGGAAAAGTTTAGAGATTGTTGTTGCATCGACCGTTTATAGCATCCGGTTTTTCAATTTATTTAGGCCGTCTCTAAAACTATCATAGCTTAATGACTTCCTAACTTCTGGCTTTTGTTTAGTTTGGCGTTTAAAATAATTCAAACAATATTCTTTCTCCTTTTTTTCCTCAGAAGCTGTGTCAGCAGTTTCATCTGGTTCAGTCTGGGTCACTCTTTGCCACAGGAAGTTTTTAGAGCGCATGAAGAATGATGAAGACACTAACCGATTCCCCTCTGGGCTGCGGTGCTGAATCTATCTAGCAAAGAAACACTAAAGGACAGAAAATACAGTCAGGTTCCAATTCTTTACTCCTTTCCTTTGAGAGGAAGCTTCTGTAAGGCTCGGTAAAAACTTATCCGACTCCTAAGCTATTAACCATCGACTGCACCAGTTATAAACTGTTAGTATACGGTGATGAGAGGTTAAACATTTGGCAGTGGAAACTATCTAAGAGTTGCTCTGCTGTCTACACCCAAGTTTAATCACTGACTTGTCAGGGATTTATTTTATTAAGGCTTTCAGTGGGATTGACTTTCAGGAGAGATTTTGTGAGTTGGGCTGTTTGTGCTGTAATTGCTATATAATGAGTGTGTGACTAACCTCCTGCTATGTCTTGGCCATGTTTTTTTATTTACTTGTCTAGCTAAAGGCAATAACTCCTTTTAACAGATGGAAAAGATAGGCCCCAGCAGCATCTGCAGGTTTTTGATTTCTCCTAACAGCTGTCTAAAGTCAGAGAATTTGCCTTTTCCAATCAGTCACATCGGCTAAGATTTCCTGCAGACGGCTCACCGAGCCAACAGGGGGAGCCGGTCGTTATGCTGGAGGAGCTGACAGCCTCTTGTCCTTTAATGTTTTCTCCTATTAGCTGCATTTGGAGCCAAAGGAGGAAGGAAATTTTAACACCATTACTTCTGAAATGTGTCACGATTGCATCTGTTCATGTTGTCCACTTTAAGCCATAATATAGTTCATTCCAATGCAATACTTTCCTAAGATGGAGCTGCAAATTAATATTGATCCACCATCAAAGGCAAGCTTATTTCCTTGGCATAATTCAGGAAATGGACAATTCAAAAGGCTTTAAATGAAAATAGAAGAAAATTCAAAGCAAATAAGATACAAACATAATAAAAGCAGTTTTTAAACCTAAACCAAGCAGCTGGATCAGCACCTTAAACTAATAATAGATCAGTTAACAGTTTAACTCCATCAGTCAAAGGCAGCTCTAAATTAACGACTTCAAAGATCTACGGCTTTCAGCTCCTTTCCAGTCTGCTGGAAGTTTGTTGCAGATCTGTGGAGCATAGATGCTGCTTCTCTATGTTTATATCTAGTTCTAGGTGGAAAGAGAAGGCTGGAACTAGAAGACATGAGTGGTCTGGGAGGTAGATCCACTGTCAAAAGATCTGTTATGGATTGGGGTTCTGATCTATTCAGTGATTTCTAGACTAACCAAAGGATTTTAAAGTCTATTCTTTGAGCTACAGGGAGCCAGAGGAAGGACTTCAAAACTGAGCTGTTGTGATCTACTTTCTATAGTTCTAGTGAGGACGCAGGCAGCAGCATCTGGATCAGCTGTCCTATCTACTTTCTATAGTTCTAGTGAGGACGCAGGCAGCAGCTTCTGGATCAGCTGTCTGATCTACTTTCTATAGTTCTAGTGAGGATGCAGGCAGCAGCATCTGGATCAGCTGTCTGATCT